>NW_005842632.1:196634-211619 GCF_000455745.1 Alligator sinensis | reverse complement strand
TCGGGCTTCTCAATGCTGCCCCACTCTGGGGCTGGGGTCTATGTACCCCGTATACAACCCGGGGTCTGTTCCCCACCCGCAACCCATGGGGTCTATGTACCCCGTATACAACCCGGGGTCTGTTCCCCGCCCGCAACCCACTGGTTGCGCTCAGGGGCCCCACACCTCTGGGGTCCCTATGAGGCCTCCTCCAACCCCTACAGCCTCACCCAAGCCTCCGGTGTAATATGCAAGCCTGAACATAAACTAGAGCCTCCTGGCTAAACCATAGTGCCCAATCCTCTCAGGGCTATAGTGAGCTATACTTGCAAGTCAGGCTTCTTGCTATATCTCAGCCAAGGGAGCTCCTGCCTCTCTGTTTGCTGGCAGGGAACTGCCAGCCTGGTCTTAGCCCTGGGCTTTATAAGGGCCAGGCCCTGCCTCCTACAGGCAGCTGGCTCCCCTTAGCTGCCCCGGCAACCCGCAGCTGGGCTCGTTACCCTGGCGACACTCAGCTGGGCTCATTATGACCTGCCAGGGCTCTGTCTCTCTCCCTGGCAGTTTCTCCCCTCTAGGAGCAGGCACTGAGGTGCTCTGCGACAGGCATATACTGCTGCTTTATACTGGCACAAATTACATTGCAGGGAACCCAGTGGTAGATTGTCCATCCAGAAGGAGACTGTGGCATGAGATTTGTAACGATGGCCTTTCAAAAACTGTATACAACAGACCCATATACTAAGGTGGAATGATATGGATCACCATGACCCAGGAAGCACCTCTAGGGGAATGCCATGTCTTTTGAAGATCTACCTGATTTAAGTAGAGAGGAGCATGGATATTTTGCCCTTTTCCTTCTAACCTCATTCTCCTATTAGCTGGCTGAAATACATTTGGCCCTGCCTACCTTTAACCCATGATGTAACATTTAAAAGGGGATACCTAATGGTTAACGGCTTCCAGTTCTGGTTTGCCATCTTCATGCATAATGCATAATCAGATACTTTGGCATAAAAATGTCTCCCCGCTCTATAACTGCTAAAAATAATTCAGCCTGATTCTCTGTCAGGTGTCTTTGTACAATTCTAGCTCACCAACATGCTTACAATTAGTTCTCTTCAAAGATGGTATTAAATCAGATCTTTTTGTTGTATCAGAATTTCTTCTAGTCGGCAAATAAACAGGAAATAAACATATGCATGTTCAAACTTATCAAGGCAAATGTCTTCTCTGCTGCCTCAATTTGTAAATTTGTATAACTGTATATATATACTGGCTTGTGCATTTCAAGAATAGGGAAAGTTTTGCCTTTGCAAAATAAGGTCCATGCTCATGTGCACTGATCTGTTGTGCTTGTTTCAAATAAACTTTTTGATTGAAAGTTAAACCAGGGTAATGTCACTGACCCATTCTTAGTCTCTTAGATTTCAGTCTGAAGAAAGCATATAAGAAATTTTTCGATTAGTTGGTGTTTGGAATTCTTGCTGTATTGTTAGCTTTGTTTGGACAGATTAATTGAAGATGTTACTTTTATGCCTTGACTGAATGGTCATGACATTTTAGATTCGGCTTTCTGGTAAAAGTACTCCCGTTTCTGAAATTTAGAATCCCTATGTTTGCATACACTTGCTGTTTTTATACACAATATTGATGGTTATATCTGTTGAGGACATGAAAATGCCCTTCAGGAGAGTTCCTGTTCAATTTAAAGTGAAGAATTTAGAACCTTAATTCTGCAAGGATAGGTATGCTTAGATTTAAGCAAGTGAAACCTGTTGAATTCACTGGGACTCTTCACTTAACAGTACACTGAGCACATATATGAGTGTTTGCAAGATCAGGGCCTAAATCTAATAGTTGGATTTTATTTTGAAAATATTTGCTCTAAAAACGGTTAAGTATCCCTTTAAATATACTAATAATACACAAGTAATATTTTTCCACCTGCTGTGATGTGGTGTGCAGTTCTGGAATGCCATTCTTCCTCCTGGCTTTGGACCATGGGCATTGTAGAGATGATATTCTTAGTTTCCTGGTGGCAGGGGTCAATTGGAGGTCATTCCAAGAATCCTCTCCAAGCATTTGCAGGTGGATGTTGAGATCAAGGCTTTAACATTGAAAGAAGGGATTGTAGGATAATGAGGATGGTGGAATAGATGGAAGAATTATGGTGGAAGTAGATAAAAGTCCTGTGTTTTATTTACCTTATAGTCCTATTTGTAAAACAGTTGTTTCAGCTCACAGAATACCTGAGGCCTTTGTATTACAAAAAGACAGTGAAAAATAACATTGATATAGTGGGTGATATACTTCTCAGTAATGCCTCAAGTCACTGCAGCTTCCTCACTGACTAGCCTTTATGGAAAAGGATATGAAGCATCTGTTTTCTGAAACAGATTTGCTTTGTTTGGTCTAACTGTCTGTTTACCATTATTAGTCTGCTGATTTCTCTATATTGTAGGCTTATCAGATAGAAATTTATTTAAACGCTCATCTTTTGATCTTTTGAAAATGCTCTCTTACGTACCTCAAAGTGTGTAATAGGTTAAATTGGAAAACTACATAATATGGAAGACCTTACTTAAAAGAAGGGTATTTAAGGGCTTCATCCTACAGACTCTGACTCACATACGAAGTTCTAGTACTTTGAATTTTATGGGATTACTCACAGGATCACATGTTTTCAATATTGGACTTCAAGTTTGGAAGTCAAGGGAAAATCACTGGATGCTATATATCCTCCAACATGGATAGATATATACACATACACAACATAAGCATCTTAATAATCCAGTAGGTTTATCAATACTAATTTATAGCCATAGGATTTCCAAAAGCATCGAAGGAAGCCAGGTGTCTTGTTCTTATTATAAATCACTGGAGGTAGCTGTCTGATTTCTAAGTGCTTTAAAAATCTCTCACCCTTATAGGTTGCAACTACATTTATATTTGAGACCCTTTTTCAGAAGCACATGAAGTACAGCATGTATTATTGTACATATGCTTATGTATATATATACCCTTAAAATATTTTATGTGTATACATACATGTACTAAAATGGAGAGAAATTGACATATTCTCTCTCTATGTAACGCCATCAATATGTACATATTTAAAATGCTTTCCTGAACAATTTCCATCTAAAGCAGGTTTTACTTATATTTAAGCACAACTTTAATACAGAAATCTAAAAACTGTGTCCCTGTTGTTCACCGCTGTGATATGCTCTCCTGTCGCAAGACTACTTACTAGATTGCTGAATCCTCACTATGTTACTGTATAGTATGTTTTAATAATGCCCCACACTGTTGAACCGAGCAAGGAAACAGCAAAGATATGTGGTTTTAAAGAGGAATTTTAAAATTACCCAAATTCCTTCATGCACAAAAGTCACTGTTTATAGTTGAAAAATATTTGGAGTGGTTGGCCAATTATATTACCTGGTAGCCAGAAATTCAAGATATGATTAAATTTATTTAAAGATCAAAATCTGATATTAGAAGCCTGTTTAGAATTCAGTGCATAACTAATTACTTTTTTTCTCCCAATTATTTAGCAAGCACTAGTAAACTGCTTGTATGGTGACACTCATAAGTTTAATAAGCATATGCATTAATAGATTTTTTTTTCCTTTTCGAAGGTTCACAGACACAGAATTCAATCACAAGCTTCTTGCATTATAACTTCCAATATAACATCAGGTTTTAATAAGCCTTCTGTTTGCTGCACACATGTGCTTAAGACTGCCTGGAAACCAAATCAGCAGAGAGAAGGGATTACTTTAGATTACTTTGAAATATGCATTGTTTGAAATGGCCTCTGGTGACCAGCTTTCATGAATGGCTGATTTTACTTGTGGGGCACGTCATCTGGCTTAATTATATCACCCTTCTTTGTAGGACAAGTGAACTTCTTGGCTGTGTTGAAATAAGAAATTTTAAAACAAAGTAAATTAGATGGTGAGAAAATAAATTTAGGAAACAGTGAATTATTAGAAGTTTGTAACTTAACAGAAAGCACTGTACAAGGTGATGGATAGGCTAGAACTTTCTCTTACAACAATTTTTCAGATAGTGTTCAGTTAGTATAAAATGTGAAGCATCCTGTATTCTGATTTTTTTTAAACTGTTTGATTCAAGATTATTTTATGGCACTGCAGTAAAAACTATTTTCCTCTTGCCAAAAAAATTGATTTCTTATATAACTATAGTCTGAGAATTTTATTAAAATTTGTTTTGCCCCATGGTTACTATATGCTATATAGTTGGAATTTTTTTATCCAACAAAAATTCTCCTTGACTTGCACACAGTTAAAGTGGATTAGAAAGTGTGAGTTATGCTTTCAAGTCACTGCATGCTTTTTTTCTTTTAAATCAGACTATGCCTGTATTTGTTTGTGAAATTATAGTGTAAAAAATTATTCTAAGGTTATGAATCTCTATGCCTGCAATTACTTTAAATTATAGTTAACAGCTATATTAATATAACCTGAGGCTCTGATGAAACATTCAAATAATGGACAGATTATATTTTGAAGGTGACCAGATAACTCCAACTGGTAAAGTATATTGTAGATCAAATAGGTATAGATTAGACCTAGATAGTAACTACATTCTTTGTGTTCCCTATAAATCCTATGCTTTACAACTGAGACTAGTGGATTAACCTTTAAAAGAGGTGGTAGATCTTTCTGTTTCCTGATTTTGTTGCACTGTAAATGTATTTTCTATAGCTGAAGGCTTGATATCCCACAGGAAATTGAACTGCAGATTTACTCTGTGTGATAGTCTATGATTTCTATGCTTTTCTATTTGAAGAAAAAAGTGTAAGACTTAAGCAATGTTAATAACGTTCTCAACTCCTAACAATAATGTCTGCCAGCATTTTTTAATGGAACCACTTGAAAATAACTGTGAATTCAGACTTCTAATTTTTATTACTGCTCTAGAAATTTACGGCTGGTCAAGACAACATGTTTTGAAAGGAGAGTAAAGTTTTCTAAACTACCATGCTGGTTTGATGCAAATTTAATATCTAGTCTTACATGGCCTTTAATTATGTCATCTTTTACTTTCTGCACAATTAATAATTTAATAGCTAGCTCAAATCTTTATCACTACACTTGTTATAACTCAAATTATGATAAGCACAAAAGCATATGTTCTATCTCTGATACACACATATAATGGTATCTGTGTCTGTGTGTTGAAAAAATAATTTAATCTTTTTTGCGTATCAGAGCCTTTCTGAGCATAAAACTCCCACTGACTTAGAGATGTGCTTATGGAATTGTTAATTTTGGATATTTCAGAATCATTCTTTATTGGGTTTTTTCTCAGCATCTTTAAGGAAACAACTAAAAATGACAGGCATAAAATATTGATTCTGATTTTCACTGGATTACTGGTTGTCCAAATCAGGTGAGATCTAGCTAGATTTTCAGAATTTTCTGTGAGACTTGCCATTCTGTGCTAGATGGGTGGGTCAATTTTATTGGCCTCTAAAGCTATGGTGACAGTTTTAAAACAGTCTCAAGAAGTATAGAGTCCCATAACTGCTTTATTATGAACAGCCAGACTTCCTTGTGGCCTCTGTCATTTGCTTCTCTCCAGAAGCTCTGGTTTTATTGACAGCTGTGAAAACTAAAATCAAATTCCTGCCAGATTTAGCTAAACTACTAGTACTGAGTCAGATGATCAACATTAACGTCTATCAAATGATACTGACCACCATGTCTGGGGTCATATAGGAATATTCTCTCAAGGTAATTGGTGTTGATTTGTTTTCTTCTAGAGCATCATATAAGAATTTTTTTTTTTTCTGAGATTGTGACTTGGCTTTTTCCCCCTCCCCATCATGTATTATACAGGATAACCTTTTTTTTAAAGGAGAAAAGGCAGTTTATTACACAGGCTGTGGTAAAAACCATCATGCTTCTTATGTCCTATGTGTTTGGTTATTATATTTTCCTTAATAATACCATAATAATAGCATTGGTGTGCTCATTTATAGCTCCTCATGATATATCAAAAACACCTTACAAAATCTGATTAAGGTTTACAGAACTCATGTGTGGCATATATGTAGGTTATATATAATTAGCCTGTTTTTACAGATAGGGAAATTAAAGTACAGAGAGCTTGACTTGTCCAGTAAAATTTTAGATATTGGGTGAGAATAGAACTTCAATTACACGAGCAGAAGTCTCTTATATTAGGACTTCTGTTGTACCTAATTTATGTTCTGTGATCAATAGGTCCACAATAGACACAGTTACTACAAAGATCTCACAGAACAGGACAGCCAGATCTCGCAGAACAAGATCTTACAGAACAGGAGATCCAGAACCGTATCTCTGGTTCTAGTGCCTCAAAACCACAGGGCACTACCATTTAAGAAATCTACTATTTATGAAATCTCCGTCAGTTGGCACTAAAGCCCTTCTTTCATCTCTGTGCCACTAAGGCAGTGGTCCCCAACCCGAGGCTCATGAACAGCATGTTACTCACAGAGCCAGCTCACTTCCTTAGAAAATTAAAAAGTTAAAACAAGTTGACAAGGAGTGAAAAATTATGGAGCTTCCTACAAATTGTAGCATGCTGTGTATTTTTTCTGTAGAAAAAGGAAGGTTGGAGTCTTGTGATATTTGGAAGCCATGTCTCTAAGATATCAGGTGAAAAATTGCCCTCAGGCCATATCTCCAGGTTATGAAAAAGAGTGAAAAAATATCCCAGGGTAAAAGGTAAAATATAGCCTGCCATGATACAATGTCTATGAAAAGTTTAATTGAAACCTAGCAAGTGTTTTATTAAAGCTGTTCACAAGATGGTGCCCTCAGTGAACAACAATCAAGATTCCTAGATATGTCTAACTTTCATAGGGAAAACACTCAGCATTGAATAAAATCAGCCCTTTTATATGGTGTCATAAATCAGGAGCTAAAGACAGGGGCAGTAGAATCACAAATTACTTCTGAATACTTTGCCAAAATGTGTATGAAATGTGAGGAAAGTTTCTTACAATGGTTTTCAAGAGTGAAGTCCTCAAGTGCACCCATTGCATAAGTACTGTAGGTTCTTCCTAGTTCTTCACCACTATACTTTAAGCCTCTCTTGAAGGAGCTGTCCTAAAGATTTAGCGGGGCTTCAGTCTCCATGCCCATCAGTCCGTAAACCATCTGCTGAAATTATCCATGAAGATACAAGCTAGAGTGCTAAATTGCCTTCTTTTTTTTAACCATTGGATGAACATTGGATGAATGAGTGCAAACATTGGATGAATGAATGCAAATTAAGAACTAGTGATTACTAGAACTAGTAATAAAAAAGAATTACTATAAACTGAAAATTATATCTAAATGAGGTAAAATGGTCTTCTTGGATTTTCTTATGCCGTGGTTACATATGCACTGACAACTTTTCAGTTGTCATATAGGAAAAAAACTTTTAAAGTTCCCATATAGCATGTATCAAAGTTACAATCCATGTTTTCATTTACCATTCTGAAGAAAGGCAACTTGTAATCAGGTTTTGATTTTTTGGATACTACACAATGCTTTAAGTTTACTTTCCATGTATGAAGTAAAAAAGGTCTATTTTAAAATTTCTCCTATTTTCAACTATTTCTCAAGACAAATTGCAGTCTCTCTAAGGGCACTTGTAGACTAAGACCAAATATCCAACACAAACATTGCATCCTTGTCTCCTCTATCAAGCCAGCATTTTGTCTGTTTTCTCCTTTACTTCATTTCCTTCTCTAGTTGGAAACCAAGCTGTGAGAGGATGACAGGTTTTACAAGGTCATTTTTGAATAAACAATTGTCTGTGCAAAAAAGGATGCAGTTATTCAGAGTACTATGAATGACCAATGATTGCTGTGCTCTTGTGCAAGAATCATTAAGTAAACTTAAGGTCATTTTGTTAAGTTTTAGATCAATTCATATGTTTCCCTTCTCATATCAAGGAAAAAGACACAGTTGGTAAGTAACTTCACCTTTTTTTTTCCAGAAGAGAATTGTATGACCAGGGTGTTGACTTCATAAAATAAAATTTAAGCTAAGGGATATTATTTTAATGACTGTCTAATGTAGCCCAAACAAGATGAATTGAAGAATAGTTGCTAATGTTGGTTAGGATTGGTGTAAATTTTATTAGCACTGAGGTGTAATTGTCAGGAACTTGCAGTTTCATACTGCAGGGGATTATTCCAACACATTGGTGCCAATGTTTGCTCAGTGTAGTCAGGATGACTGCACTTTCTAGGTCAACATTGTCTGAAAAAGTTTGCTGTACAGTATAACTGATGTAAGAAACTAAACACTGAGTCTCACTTCACATATCCTTTCAGGCTTTGTGAGGTGAGTCAAAGTTTTGCTATTTAAAGATCAGGCATTTAGAGAAATTGTATTTTTGCTTTTGCACCAAAAGCATGTGATGTCTGGTGTCTGTCAGAAGAATGCTTATTTCTTCAGTAATCCTATTCAGTGCTTTTGTCATTTTGTACATGAGTTAGGACAAACGCATGGAAGCTTGAAGTATTTTTAAAACTGAATCCACATTAATTACACACTTCCCATTTACTTATTATCTCGGTGTCACACAATCACTGCCTAGCATTTAGTTTTAAATGCTGATCCTGTGTGCTGGCTTTGCATTGCTAGAATGTCAATCACAGACTGGAATGTCTGTTGGTGCACAGACAGTATAACTTTGAAACAGACACTTGAATTCTTGTTTTAAAGACGTTCACACTCTTCTGCTGTAATTACAGCCTGCCACAGTGAGGAGCATGAAACTGTTTATAGGGTACCTTGTGAAGCTTAAAATAATAGGTGTGTGTGAAAACAAGAACAGGATCTTTTTTCTAGCAGTCCAGTGTCGAGTCCCTTCCACTCTGCTCTGTTGAGGTTTAAAGCACCTTCCTTTTGTTGTATTTTTAGGTGAGTGATGGGGCCCTTTATTTTCTTGCTGTGCATTGCTTGCATTAAATTAGCTCTCTGTATTTGTCTGCACTACTTAATGTTGTATATCTAAAGATGAAGTCTCAGGTGTGGGAGTAGAGATCTTCTGATGAATTGTTCTTCATTCTAATTAAGGCTTGTGCAGCCTAGTTTCCTATGCCGACTTTCCCAAATGATTTTTTCCTTATTTTTTCCAAATGAGGAGGCAGCTATAGTTCCAAAATAAAACTAACACTGTCATCAGGTTAATGCCCTAAAGTGAGTGGGCATTACTCCAAGCTTTTATTTCCCCTCTATTGAATAAGTTGAGGGTTTTTCCAGGGCTTCAGTCAGTAATGCAAAAAATGTTAAAAGAGTAAATGGCTAACCTCTCATCCCAAGGCCAATCAATCATTTTCAGTTGCAGGTTTAAATCTGCTGCAGCAAAGCAAAACCTCTGTGCTTGCATCAAGTCTTACAAAAGCAAGGCTGTTTGACAGACTAGCACTGAGAGGGGGTTCTGATAGGCATACTGAGACAAGTCTGGAAAGAGACTATTGAGGACAAGGGTTTGCCAGAGGTACTGTGCATTATAGATGATGCACTCAGTTGTACTGTTGATTGATGAGAGACAGTGACGTGCTTTCACAATGCTGGATAAGATCATCCAGACTGTCACCTAATATGAGCTCTCCTGTCAGCAGAAAGATGACTTTTTAATGTAGCAGTACAATGCAGATTACAAGTGACAGACTTACTGTCCTCTTTCTGCTTTGTGAGTGTTTAATCTCTGATGCAGGTGAGTTAACGTAAAATAACACTCTTATTTTCCAGGTGCCACCAGCCTGAAATAAACACTTATTTGGAGAGTTTTTGGAAAATTCACCTAATAATGATGTGATGGTATAGAAATTGTTTATCTGGAGATAAATCTTTAGTCTAAACAACAGGGAAGACATTATTTAAACTGACTGCATAGGCATGGTGAATCTTGGAGAGGGATGTTCTATTTTGTTATTTTAGGATAGAAAAGAGAAGCTGTGATGTTCAAGTCTGGAGACTTACTTCAGAGCACACAAACAGTTATGAGGTCTTAGACTGACATGCCTTCTGCTTTTTCTTTCTTACAGGGCTCCTCCTACTGATGTTCTGAATACTTTTGCATCATAGCAATTCATTACTGTACCAGGACCTGAATTTAAGGTATACTGCCCTATAAAAAGATGGGAAGAAAAAGTATGTATTATATACTGGAATATATGCATTCAGTGGAATAACTGGAATCAAAAGTAAAATAAGAAAGTGAAGTTGCAAAATGCCTAAATTTACTCTTATAAAATGACATAGTTTAAAGCTATTATTAATTTATATGACTTAGAATCACGTTTACTTGTCAGATTTGCTTTTTCTGGGTATTGCCTTTACCCATATGATTTTGCAAATTTATTCACTGTTTTAACATAATTTCTTTTGCTCTTTACAGACCTTAGGGGGAAAAAAGATCAAGCACTTTGGGACTAGAGGAACTACAATGAAGTATTCTTGCTTTGCACTCTTTTTGACTGTGCTCAGTACTGAGTGGATAAGAAGTCTCTGTTCAACTGTCAAATCTCCAAGGTTCAGAGGACGTGTGCAGCAGGAACGAAAAAACATCAGACCAAATATTATTCTTGTACTCACAGATGACCAAGATGTGGAACTTGGTGAGATATAATTGTTACTTTCTTTATTTCCTTTGTACACATAATTCAGTATCTTTCTGCTTCCTGATATCTGACATCCTGAAATGTATCTGTCCTGAAACACCCTCAAGCATATGAGACAAGACTGAAAATTATATGGATAAAAATTGCTTTATATATATATATTTTTACTGATTATCCCTTTTCCTGATTTAACTCAGCCTGTTCCATTTTAGGAGGTATATATCCAGCAAAACTTACTATGTTATCCTAAGAATGCACAAAAAATATGGTAATAAAAATTGCAAAAAATACAAAACCATTTAAGAATTCAGACTGCCTCAAAGAGGAGGAAACTCCTTTCATGAAATTTGTTATTTTATGATGGGCTGCTTTTATATAATATTCTTAAAATGTAAAGCTATTTTAAAGTTATCTATGCCATGGTACCAGATGGATGAAAATTTATATTCTCTTTCTGTTTGTCATATACCATGTCTGGTCTGCTATAATATATACATATGCAAAATTGGCCTAGTTTCAGGTTCTGTGTTTATTATTTACGTGTAATTGTACATGCCTTAAAGTCTGTCTATTTTCATTCTCTGTCATGTATATGATAGCAGATCAGTCTTGTTGCCATATGCACATTACATTTTTGAGAACAGCGTGGGCACCCAGGTAGGAAATGATATTCACATACTTTTCTTGAGGGGACAAAAATTTATAACATTTACAGGATGTTTCTGGAGTCTTTCTTTGCATGTTTTCCCATAAGTAAGCTATAAAAAATATTAACTCCAGCTGTGCAAACAACTGATTTTTTTGGTTCACTGTCTGAACCAAAATATCAGGGTGGGAGAGGAGGGAAATATTTCAGGTCAATCCAAAATATATATTTTTTAAACTTTTCAGAAAATTAAGGTTAAATAATATCATTTCTGTTTGAAATGAAACATTCAGTTTTGAGAATTTTAAAAACTTTAAAACTATTTTTTCCTGCACAAAAGTGCAGGAAATTGCTAAATGGAATATTTTGGTTTGGAAAATAAAAATATCTGCTCTGTGTTAAAACAACGTGTTTCAACTTTTGGGGAATTTCCCAGTGTCCTTTCTGACCAAAACAGTTTGCCAAAATTGCTTTGAATTTTACTAAATGTTTCTGTTGATCCAAATCTGCATTTGTCAGCAAAAAATGTTAACCAGAAGAAATGGCTGAGCTCAGTATCAGTTAATTAATTGTTCAAGCTATTATTATTTTTATCTTTGTCAAATTTTGCTCATGACTTTATATAACCTTTTTGCGGCCCTAAGGCTGTCATTAATAACAAGTATATCCCATTTTAAGGCTAACCCTGTTATCAGGTATTGTGCACTGAGTTCCAGGTTTGGGCTTTTAGATCTGTGACTGTCTAAACTATTTTATGTCTTATTCTAATGCTTATTCTCTCTAAAAAGACAACATGATAAATAGCCATTTTTCCAGTGCTTGAAAAAAAATCCTGTATTACTAGCTTAAAATAACCTATAGTTATTGTGTATGTATGTGTCTTTTAATTGCAGACATTTTAGAAATGGTTAAGTCCTGGCCTCTGTTTTTGTGATTAGTGAGTGCCCTATTCCATTAGGCCAATGACTCTCAACCAGAGCGCTGCTAGATCCCTTTAAGGGTGCCCTGGAGTGCTGTGCAGTGTTAGCACTGTTAGGTGTGCAAAGACCTACACATGATTCACAACATGAACACGGAGTTTTCAAAGAGGAATCCATGGTGTCAAAAGCATTCCGACCTGTTTTGGTCTTTCTGAGTTCTGTGAAACTGAAGAATTGTTCTACTATATTACTGTAGTGAAAACAAACAAACAAACAAGTAAAAGCTAAAAGCTCATATTTTTGGAAGGGTGCCTTGGATCTAAAAATGTTGAGAATGCCTGCATTAGGCACTGAAGCCAAAGTGCAGAGTGGCCATTTGGACAGAAGGTGCATTACAGTACCTCCTATAATCATAAAAGCAGAAGAGAGGATTACATATATTATAGGAGAATAGCAAAGATGCACCAAGGCTTTGGTTCATATTAAAGAACTACTATCTTAGAAAATTGCATAGGAGATTCAGAGGCCTATGGCTACTATGCTGGATCTGTAGGCTATCTATGCACGTGCCCGATGCCTGCTTCAACACATTCTAATTAGAATGATTAATTGAGTGTGCTAATTTGCACACTCCAGCAGCTTTGACATCGCATGAATTCAGCATCCCTGCACTTCAAAATAGCAGTGGGGCACTTTAACTAAAGCTCATCAAACAAGCTTTAATTAAAGTGCCTCCATCGCCATTTTGAAGCGTGGGATGCTGAATACACGAGACGCTGTGGATGCTTTAATTGGCTCCCCGGGGCCCCTCCAAATAAAGGATCTGCCCCCCCCCCCCCCCCCCCCCCCCCCAATCCTGGAGCACATATAAAGACTCCCATAGTACCTACTACAGCTTTTCTTGCATATCTGCTTTACTTCTCAGTTGAAGAAAAACTGTGCTCCACAATACCTGCATCATTTTCCCTGGACACAGTAAATTTGCATGTCCTTTTTGTAGGTGATATTAATTCTGCCTCAGGACCCATAATATCTGATTCTTTGCAGTCTCAACAATAGATCCTTCTGTTCATTTGACAGATTAAAGATGCACTCATGTGAGTTATAACCTTGCCCTTTGAAAGCCTCAGGTGAGCAAAGCTAAATTTCACACAAGTGAGAGCTGCTTATGCTAAACATGGTGTCAAGTCTAGGATTTATAGAATGCAGCAAACTAGATTATTCAGCATAGATTATTTTCTATTCTATTTTGAGCATAAGTATTTCTAATATCTCCTCAAAATACATGCTTTTTTAATATATAAAAATATATAAGATATATAAGTACAGCAAAATATTCATTCTCCTCCCTGCTCTAAATCATAGCACTGAATAAAACAGTGGAGTAAAATACAAAATATAATGTCCAGGATTAAGGGAAAGAATTATTATAGCTTATAGTGATTTAACATAAGCAATTAGTATTTGAAGTTTTGTGATCAGTTTTTATTAAGAGGAACTGATCATGCAAACATGTTTATTTACAAAGAATGTACCTAGAGTCCTTTTTCCCTGAGTGTAATAGGATCTAACATAAATAGACCATGTCTTTGCTCATAGTTCCAAGCCTCTTTTGAACCAGCACTCTGTCCAAAAATCTCTCCTCCTCAGTTTTCTCTCAACATTGCAGTACAAGTTCTTTGAATGCTCTTTGGAGTTTCCTGGCTGGCTTCTCTGTCTGTTTCTGTGGTATTTCTGCTGCATCTCCTTCTCAGACGTATACAGCTTCCTCAAGCAATACTCTGCTTCCTCCATTTGCTTCATTCTTCAGTAAAATCCCTTACCCAAGTAGCTCTGGTTCTTAAGCCTTCAATCTGGCTGTTCTTTTGTAGTATGGCTTCTATTTTTTTAGCTACCTATTCTAAAAAGCAGCTTAGTTATTACATAAGCAGACAAGGTACTTCGGGTAAATCCAATATCATTTATTAGACTGAGTCAAATAGTTGGAAAAATTCTTCTTTGTAAGCTTTCAGGTATAAATACCCTTCACCAGGCTGAAGAAGCATCTACAGTTGGTGTGTGCTCTTACAATTATAATATTAATTATTACATTACATTTCTCATAAATAAAGGGTGGCTATTCAGTCAGCTACACCAAGGATTTTTCAACCTCTAGCATTAAGAATAAATCATATGGCTAATGTCTTAAAGATGTTGGGGCTACTAAAATCTCATTATGATTTCCAGTGAATAGAAAAATATTACTAGCATAAATACAAGCGGTTTTACATTGTTCTATTTTCTGATACCAGATATGGGGTTTTTGATGGTTTCTAATTTTGTGGAAGACAAAAGGGAAAAGCGGGGGAAAACAGATGACAAAGACAAGGCATTTGTAGGCATTTGTAAATGTGATGGGCATTCACTCTCCCTCCATACCTAGGGCCCCATCTGCCACTCAGTGAAGCCCATATAAGGATACCAATTGGCTTCAACAGCAGTTGAACTGAGTCCATAATTTTGTAAAGTAAAACATGTTTAATGCAAGGAGGAAAATTATGTGATTTTATTCTTCTCAAATTAGCATATGATTCATTCTTGAAATAAAAGTTAATCTCTTTTTATGAATGAGGGAAAAGGCATATTATGTTCACCTGCTCGAAGTAGCAACTTTCAAGCTGGGAAAGCTAGAGCTAAAGAAAAGTTTTGAACATAGGTGTCAAACTTAAGGACACTGGGGCTCCTAGAGGGATCAGGAATTAGGGGGCAGGATAAGCAGGGGCAGGGTGTACCACCAAATTCTCAGCTATAGAGCC
>NW_005842632.1:159776-196603 GCF_000455745.1 Alligator sinensis | reverse complement strand
GCTGAACAAACTGGCTGCATGGGAGCAAACAGTTGTATTAACTCCTTGGCTGGCATTTGCCCTGCTGCCACTGCCAGGTCCAGAATGCAGTCTGCAAGAAGCCTTCTGGGCCAGACTCAACCCACAAGGAGTTCTGCAAGCCAGATCTGGCCCAGAGAGGTGGATGGGGTTGACACCCTGGTGCATCCAGATGGTTTGTGGAATCTCTACAAAAGGGGTGGACAATGATTTCAGGCGGAGGGCCACTTACCAAGTTTTGGCAAGTTGTTGAGGGCCGCATGTCCCTTTCTGGCACAGGGAAGCAGGAACAGCCCCATGGTCCCAGGCCAGAAGCCTCTGCTAGGCAGGGGTTTCTGGTTGTGGGGGCAGGGCTGGGCAGGCCTTGCTGCTGGGTCCTGCCACCAGTTTCCTCTGGGGCCTACTGCTCCTGGCTCCTGTCATCTTTGACAGGCAGCTAGGAACAAATAAATATTAATTTTCTAAATTTGTTAGGGGCCCCACAGACCAGATAGAATGGCCTGACAGGCTGATTCTGGTCCCCGGGCTGGATTTTGCCCATCCCTGCTCTACAAGCATCTTACAGGTTTGTTGGTCTGCACCTTCACTAGAATTTGTGAAATACTCAGAGCTGCACAAAGAGGTATTAAAAGTGAGAATGTGTCAATGAACTGAGAATTCCTCTCTCCTTGCTCCTCAAATAGAACATCAAAAAGTATTCTGGAATTTTGTCATAGTGAGAGCTTGTTTTGGAGGGACATGTCTACACTACAGCAGTATTAGGAACCGGCAAAGTCAGGGCCTAGCATGCTTTATCCCCCAGCTGCACCAAACCTAGAGGCTTTCTGTACAGACACTCTGAGATTGTCCCTGTGTGTCCATTCTCAAAACCTTATTCTCTGGCACTCCTGAAAGTGGCCATTGCAGATAGAGGCATGGCATAGCCCAATGATTCTCAGCCAGGGTGCTGGGGCACTCTGTGGTGCCTTGAGATGCAATGCCAATACTGTTAGATGTACAGACATGATTTACAAGATAAAACCCAGAGATGTCAAGTAGGACTCCACAGGCCAAGTACAGACATTCAAAAAGCCCGAGCCTAAATCGATTCAATCTTTGCAGATTACTCTAACCTGTGTAGATTGAACCAGCAAGCAAATGAATAAACATTCACTTTTGATTCCAGAAATGGAGCCACATGTCTGCAGTGGCTCAGACCAAAAGCCAGGGGGCACTAGAGTGAGCCCTCCCTTACTTTCAGCAGTGGCTGAAAGGCTGGAGGGAAGTTGAGCTGAGGGTGGGGGAACATGACCAGGCCCCAGCAGGCCAAATAGGGAAGGGTTTAAACCCCCACCCTGGCCTGCACAGTGCCCAGTTGGGGTGTGCCTGAAGGGGGAAGGGGGAAACAACTTTGCCAGGTATTTCCCACCCCCCCTGCACCATTTGAATGGGGGTGCAGGAAGGTGGGAAATACCTGGTGGGAACAGGAGATGTTTAATTCTTCCCCCTCCATCCCCTGTTCCACTGGCATGGACCCCAGCTGGGATCTGTCAAGTAGGGGCACAGCAGCCCCTGTCAGGCATTTCACCCTGCTTGTCACTAGACTGGTGGGGGGGGCATAGCCAGCCCTGGCAGCAGCTTCAAGTGAACGAGGGGATGGAGGGGGGGAAATGAAACCCCACTCTGTCCCCCATTTGCTTGAGGCTGGTGCCAGGCCTGGCCAAGGCCCACATCACTCTAGCGGTGAGTGGGACATAATGCCTGACAGGGGATGCTGCGTCCCGGCCTGGCAGACTTTGGCTGAGGTCCATGCCAGTGGGGTAGGGGAGAGGGGGCAGAATTAAATCTCCATCCATCCTCCATTCACTTGAGATTGCTGCTGAGGCTAGCCATGCCTCCTGCCACTCCAGTAGCAAGGCAGGGGAGAATGCCTGACCCCCTGACAGGGGTTGCTATGCCCTAGTCAGGCAGACCCTGGATGCAGTCCCCCGGGGGTAGAGGGAAGGAAGGGAGGAATAAACCCCCTCCCTGCCCCTTCACCTCAGGAGGCCATGCTGGCTGGTGTCTGGCCACGCCCCTGCTCCTGCCACTGGAGCAGCAAGGGGGGAGAGACCCTGACAGCAGCTACGTCCCACCCAGGCAGACCCCCACTGGGATTGAGGGAGGAGGGAGAGAGGGGGGAATAAATCCCCTCCCTGCTCCCTTCACCTCAGGGAGCCATGCTGGCCAGTGTCTAGCTATGCCCCTGACCCACCACTGGAGCAGCGTGGTGGGAAGGACCCTGACAGGGGCCGCTATGCCCCAGCCAGAGTGACTGCAGCTGGGGTGGGTGGATGGAGAGGGGAGGGAGTGGGGAATAAATCCCTGCCCTGCCCTCTTTGCCTTAGGGGGCCATGCCAGGCTGGCATCTGGCCAAGCCCTCACCCCTCCTCTGACCAGAAAACATAGGGACAGGGCCCGCCCTGCTCTTTGGAGCAGACAGCACAGCCCAACCCAGGGCTGCAAAGCATGCTGGGATGCTGGAGGACTCTGATTTAACTTAAACCAGGAAGGGGTATGGGACAGAAGTTCCATAAACCAGTTTGACCTCATTTATTTAAGTTTGACACTGCATTCAACCAGGTTTATCTTAAACCAGTTTCAGCCATTTTGAAATTGGTTTATGTGCATTAAACTTCTGTTCTGTTACAGGTTTAAACCAGTTTCTGATCACTTAAATTGGTTTATGTGTAACTTCTTTCCTTAGCCATAGCGTCAAAAACATTCTGTCCTGTTGTGGCCTTTGCGTTATAACAGAAGACTTGTTCTTTTATTTTTCTGTAGTCAAAAAAATGAGTGAAAACTAAGAGCTAGCATTTTCTGAGGAGTGACAATGTTGAGAACCACTGGAATAACCTCACTAGTAAGCTTTCAAGTTTGGAGCACATCAGCAGGGGCAAGGTAACAGGGCATACTCAGGTCTACCCTTACCAGACATATTGCTGCTGCCACAGTCTAGGCCAGGGGTGGGCAAAATACAGCCCATGGCCCTGATCCAGCCTGCCAGGCAATTATATTCAGCCTGCAGGGCCCCTAAAAAATTTAGAAAATTAATATTTATCAGCTCCTGGCTGCCTGTCAAAGATGATGGCAGCCCGGGGCAGTAGGACCCAAGGGAAGCCAGCAGGAAGCAGCAACAAGGCCAGCCCGGCCCAGCCCTGCCCCACCCCACCCCCCGCCTGCCCTGGCTTTCACTGCTTCCCTGCATGTCTGCCAGTGGCATACCATGGATCTCTGCTGCCCGGGGACCAATGCCTGCATTTGCGTCCCACCCCTGGGGACAATCCTAGCAGGGCGCGGCACCCCTTCTCCTGCCCCACAGCACTTTGGTGGGGAAATTGACACTGCGGCACACCAGACACCAGGGGAGTGGCAGTGACTGGAATTTCTGGCTGTAACAGGTAGACAAATGACCAACCCTCTGGCTGTGTGGGTGGGCCACACATCAAACATGGGAGGTGCGATGGCCTATTGGCTCAGCTGGCACCCCCCTAGTCATTGCCCAGGGGCCATGGCCCCGCCCACCCCCCCCATGTTGGTACACTGCTGATGCCTGCTCCAGCACCACGTGGCCCTGGGATGCATTGCTGAACCATGGGAGCACGGGGCTGCACTGGTACCCTGCGGCCAGGAGTGGGAGGCCGTGTGTGTGTGTGTTGAGGGAGGGAGAGAGAGAATGTGTGTGTTCATAGACAAGTCTCAAAAGCACACCCTGCCATATACGCAGACCCCCACGTCCCCACCCACTCACACCCCGGTCATCCTCCCCCACACACAGCCCCCACAAATGCCATACCCACCCACACCCCACATATCCACACACACACCCACATGCTCCCTCACCCCACACCCTCCTCAACATCCCACATGCCCACAGCCCCCCACAAATCTATACCTAGGCCTGTCCCTGGGGGGGGGGGCGAATTGGGGCAACCACCCTGGGCCCCACACTTTGAGGGACCCCGCAGAGCTGGGTGGAGTGACCTCAGCCCCTCCTGCAGGGCACCATGGGCTTTGCATCCGGCCACTCGCCACTCACCACCCCCTTGCACCCCCTACCCCCCACCGCTGACTTCTTCACATCTGGGCCCCACACAGCCTGATTTGCCCCCAGGACCCATACCCTGCTAAGATCATCTCTGCCTATACCCACCCCCATGCCCTCCACATCCCCACAATATACAAGAGTAAGACTTCATTTTAGCTATTGTGCAATCAGCTCTGTGTACACCACACAAACACATATAAATCAGGACAAAAATATTTTTTGAAATCAAATTAATGAATGTTGTAGATGTTTGATTTTTAGAATATAATTTGGTATTTTTCTGGTTCTGAGATGGTAAAACCACTTGCTGAAAGGAGTACTCCTGGGGGCAAGGGGAAGGACTTCTGGTGGCAAAGGTCAGGGGTTAGGGGTCGGGACTTCCAGTCCCAAGATGGTGACCAGGGGGTGGGGCACCTGTCAGGAAGTGGGGCTACCCATGTGGCCCTCAACAGCTTGCCAAAACTCAGTAAGTGGTCCTCCACCCAAAATAATTGCCTGTCCCTGGTCTAGACAAACCCTGAGATGTGACAATGGGAGACATGACCACTTGTTGCAGTTAGTCTCCAGGAATAGTAAGGCTTCTTCCAGAAACATTTGGTTTTTGAATAAGGATCTGGCTTCCAAATAGATTCCTCTAGCAATTCATAGCATTATAGAATAGTGGGGTTGAAAAGGACCACAGAAGGTCATCTGGTAGTCCATCTCCCACTCAAATCAGGATTTCCCTGAACAGCTAGGCTGAATTTTTGATCTGACAAAATGTCCTTATTTTTATGGTCATTCATCTTTGATCTGGTTCTTCTCGGGTCCTCCTCAGTTTGGTCATGTACAACATCCCATTGCCTAATAAAACCTATAATACGTACTCCAGATGGCAAGGAACACAGGCACTGAGGAGATCTGCAAGTGGCAAAGATTTGAAACTTGGTGACAACAGCAAATTTCATCCCCCACTTGCATTTTGCTGTTCAAAGGAAGCAGTCTCACCTGCTCTCAAGTGTTTGCTTCCATTGGGCCAAATCTATTATCAGTGTCTACCTGGAAGAATAAATTATGGAGTCACATGTAGGAGGCTGGCAGGAGCAGGAAGCTGCCCCAATCTGAGGAATAAGGATGCATTACAGCAGCCTCTCATTTATAATGCATTGAAGCCAGAGAGCACATATCACTGCTGCTACTGCTGCAACAGTACGCCAGAGTGCTACTGTTCTTTTGCACTTGCACCCTGTAACAATTTTCATCTAAGGATCAGAAAGCACTATGCAAAGGTGAACCAGTTAAACTTCTCAACATACTTCTAGAGAGGCTGAATCATCCTTCATAATTCAAAGGTGTAAACTGAGGCACAAAGAGCAATCATGCAGGAGTCAAAAGCTGTAAATAAAGAAACATAAAGTAAGGATATTCTTTCATTTGACTTTTATTTAGCAGTCCAGATAAAACTCCAGCTGAAGTAAACAGGAAAACTAGTCCTTAACTTCCCAAATTATCTCTCTTTCAATCTCTTCCTTTATATATATGAATCTTACATTTTCCTAAATATGTTAGTAAATAGTAGGGCTGTGCAAAGCTTCAGTCGCTGATTCAATTCAGCGGAGATTTGGCCCGACTCGGTGGCCGAATCTCTGAATCTGAATCGAATCAGGAGATCCATTCTGGTCCACTTCTGGGTCTGCTGGGGGACTCACTGGGCCCCCCCCACCCCACTGGCTCGGCATCTGGTGCCTCCTGGGTATAGTACTTCCAGTCCACCTCCAGGTCCGCTGCTGAATGTGCGGGGGCCCCCCGCCATGCTCCTGTGGGATGCTCCATCTACCCCAACATCTCAGCATTCACGAGCCACACCTGGTAATTCGAGGTATGTAGAAGAAACATATAAAGCTGTGTCTATGGCTGAATCACTGATTCTCCGAATCGGAATCGAATCTTCAGATTTGGATTGAGGCGAATCGAATCGGGACATGTGATCCAAATCAGGTAATTGAATCACTGCCCCCTGAATCGGGCTGAATCCAAATCAAATATGGCCCGCTTTGCACACCCCTAGTAAATAGGTATGCTGGCAAAAGGGGGCACTGTAAAAAGTTAATGAGCTTTGCTTCCCATGGGCCCAGTCCTGCAGCATGTGTTTTTTGGAGGCCACAGGTCCTAATATTGTGGGAGATTAACTTTACCAATTGAAAGGTCTGTTGGCTCCCACAAAGACTAAAATGCCTTGTTTTCCATTCCCACCCCTTCCTTTTAAGAATTGACAAGAAGATATTCATATACTGAGTTAAATTTAAATTACTTTAGCCTGACAGAGCCAACACAACAGCATTTGGAAGACATGGTCAGTTTGAATTCAAGCAAATGGTTTTAAATGGTTTCAGATCTTCACCTGCCCTTAAGCATCCCTCTCAATTTTGTGGTTTTACATTTTTCATGGTTTTTAAATGTTT
Organism: Alligator sinensis; assembly: GCF_000455745.1. Taxonomy (NCBI): domain Eukaryota; kingdom Metazoa; phylum Chordata; order Crocodylia; family Alligatoridae; genus Alligator; species Alligator sinensis. Next base: position 190,078 of record NW_005842632.1, on the reverse strand, counting down.
TTCTTAATCCTCTTGCTTTGTGAAAGACTCAAACAAAACAGCAAATGAAACTGTTTATGCGACATAGCAATTGACCATAAACAAAGTGCTGTCAGCTGTACTAAGTAAACTATTCTTTTTTTTTTTAAGAAGAAAAAATTTCTACAAACCACTTTTGAAAATCCCTCACAGTTATACAAGTACTGCAATATACTGAACCACTTATTTTGGGCCTGTTAACCCCTCCCTGGTCATCTCTGGCTTTTTGGATGACTGACCCTGGAAAACCTTTGGTAGCTGTGTACACAGGCCATAGCAAAAGCTGTTCAGCTTTTCTGCAGCAAGAGGCTGCTGCAGATCTGGAGATTCTACCTCACTTCTTCATTTTTTCCATAAAAAAATAGTTGTAAAAAGTCCGAAAAGTTTCCATGCCCTTAAAATTGGATTTGTACAGAATGGTGTTTCCATACTGAACAAAACATTTTTTTGTAATTTTTGAGGTGTGGGACTATTAACAAAAATTATCATGCAGCTTCATCCTCTATGCCAAAGATGACTCTGAATTAATACTTAGATATTGAGAGTGATCCACATGCCCCCTATCTGCACAGAGACAAAGTTCATTCAAAGGGTTATTGTCATTGAATTTTATCTCTTAGTGTCTTCTGAAAAATAATTTAATGCTTTGCCTATTAACTGATGATAAATGTAGAGTTAATTGCTGTTTCTGACTTACTATGGGAATGTAATGCTCCCCTATTATTGAAAGGCCTGGAAGCTGTGCACATGCCACAGCCAGGGGCAGTGCTGTACACAGGGGGAAGAACAGCAGTGGTAAGGGTGTAGCTGGAAATTGCCTGGCCCTGGCTCTGCTCTTTGCTTCTTAGTGCTGGCAAGTGGGCATAGGCAAACTTCTCAGGCTGTACAGCTCAGATCTAGTGGCTCCATGGGCCATATATTGCCAACCCCTGCCCTAGGTAACTGATAGTTTTTCTACAATAACAGTCAAAGATCCACTGGTCTGTGAATTTCATATATGTCTAACATCTTAACCTTAAATAATTAGGTTAATCTATACTTTTGCTTCATGATTAAGCAAGAAAGAAAACTAACTCAGACTTCTTAGACTTCTGAAAAAATATTTTTGAGGTCACGATATAAACTGTTTACCATTCACTTAAAATTAGAGCCAGCCAAGTTACAGGGTGGCCAAAGCCAGTGACTGAAGGCAATTAATTTGACCTTTATATGTTTTTAAGAAATCGGGTAACATGGCAAATACATATTTAATTGTATTGTAATCAGTTATTTTTTTATTTCAGGGTCCTTGCAAGTGATGAACAAAACTAGAAGGATCATGGAAAATGGAGGGGCCACTTTCATCAATGCCTTTGTAACCACCCCAATGTGCTGCCCATCTCGATCCTCCATGCTAACAGGGAAATATGTTCACAATCACAACATATATACCAACAATGAAAACTGCTCTTCTCCTTCATGGCAGGCAACACATGAACCACGTACCTTTGCAGTGTATCTCAACAACACTGGGTATAGGACAGGTAAGAAACAAATCCAGTGTACAGTAAATTTTTATTAAAAAACAAAAAGGTGGATATTAAGGGTGTATTCAGTAATAGGTTTTAAATTTCTGCCTAAAATGATGCAAATGTGGTCTTGGATTAGGTTTAAAGAGCAAAGCATTGTGTCAATATTATGGCAGGGAAAATGTGTGTCAGGTTGGAGTGTGGCACTGCTTACTTGTGATGGCTTGCCTAGCCTTACCACCAACATACTAAATAAGGAAACTTACTTATAGTGACCAGCATATTTTCATGTCTGGATGTCTCAGGTAGGGAATAGTCTGTGGAACAGTTGCACCTGAGGAGTGAGAAGTACGTTTTCATGGCATTGTGGTGTTCAGCTGACAGCCCTGGCTGTGACTGTGGTTAGTATTATGGCTTGCTTGTGGAGAAGTCACTAACATTTATAGAAAAAGATGTTAGGGAAATGGTGCCAAAGACCTCAGAGGAATGAAGTACCTCCAGAGGGAATGAAACAAGGTGAAGACTATGATATGCCTTTAATTTGGGGTGATAGTCATTTGCATTTTCTGAAACTGAACTATGTATTTAAGCAAGATTGTTCTGCTGAACAGCATCATAAATTGATAGTTTTCTTGTAAATTCCTGGTGGTTTTCTGTGGTCAGGAGATCCCTTCTCTATTTACAAAGAACTCTTCTCATTCCCTTCGGCTGAGCTTCAGCTTGACGTGAAGCCTCCAGTTCATATGTTTCACTTATCCCCTTAAGAATAAACCTGTACACACTTTAGGCTCCAGTCTGACTCTTTTGCAAAGGTATAAAGGCTGTACACGGTCATCAAGGTGCAGATTATCCAGTAGTATCGTTTGACTGCAAAGACTCTTCTTTACAGAACCAATGAGGCGTAAGTCCTAGTGCCAGCTGGGTTCTTTACAAAGTTTGGTGGCAAACAAGTTTGTCTCCATCAGTGTGCAAGGCATGGGAACAGACTGCTTTGAAAATGTATAATGGATGAATGTCCCCATGCTGTCTGCTTGGACCAATGATTTTAATTTAGCTGTATCCTAAAACTATCTGCCTCTGCACAACAGTCACTCACAAGCCTTCAGAGTGACTGAATCATGTTTAAACCACAAAACAAAACAATCACTTATTTTCTTGGGGTCAATCTTGGCCCTGTCAGTCATCCCGAATATTACTTTACCCCCGAGTATATTGATGAATTCAATGGGATTATTGGTGGAGTAAAGTACTATTTATGAGTAAGGATGGTAGGATCAGGCTCTTTGGTCTTTACTCTGTAATGCTGATTTCAGTTTCCAGTGTAATTAGAAATATTTCCAGGTTGTTGGATTGGTGCTCCCAATCTGGTTTGTACTCCAAGCCTTTCTCACATCCACCTAGAAGTTGTCAAGTGTGTTAGAGCATTTACTCTCTTCCTAACATAGGGTTTTGTAAAGCCAACACCTACCTATATGAATCTGAACCTCCTATGTGAATTTTATTGTAGTAGTGGATTTTCTCTGGGCCTTCTCCCTCTCTAGATGACATTTATATCAGCTGAGCCATGGGATGTGTCAAAGAATAATAGTGCAAAAGAAAATTGATAGGAAAGTCCCACAGAGAACAAGCACCACATGGCCATTAGTTTTAGGAAATTGTCAGGAAAATGGGGTTTTAGGAGGGAACTGTCTCAGAGAAGTTAAGAACATGAAATAAGTGAAATACTTCCAGAAGCATACACTGTTTGCCTCTACAAATATCTGCATTGGGATGGACCATCAGCATCAGAGCTTACTCAGTCCGTTGTCTTTTCAGATAAGGGCTCCTTTCCAATTATCCTTCAGTTAAACTTACAGTTGACAGCTTAATTAAAATCAGGCTTTAAAGTATCTTCACCATTGTGCAAGGACAATGTTACTTTATTACAAAATTATGAGAAGCCCTGCATGTTAAATTTTAGCAGTATATGCACCCATGTAATGCTGGAAAAGCAAGCATGCAAACGTTCTCACTTTTCATAGTACCACAAAGATGGTGCACCCGCTACAACAAACATGCTACTTCTTCAAAGAACTTCCCTGTAGCACTGTGTTCTGTAGTGCTATGTGCACCATCTGTCCACTTGCATGTAGCACTACAGAGGGTCTCTCAGACCCACTGCATCCACAGTACTCCACACCTCCTCTCCACCCCCAAGGAGGAGGTGGCTGACTCCCTGACAGCCTGCCTAACAACAGTGAGCCGTTGCAGAGCCATGCCGGGACCCTACTGCTACCACTACAGGTCTCCTGATTCCCAAGTCCAGTGCACTAGGCATGAGGGAACAGGGTTACACATAATGCAAAATAAATTAAGCCCGGTTCTCTATTCTGAATTAACTGTACCTAGCTCTCACTTTGCCTAGGATAGCACAGGTTCAAGTTAGTAGGAAATCTATACTCTCCTGCTTATATACTGCCTTTAATTCCCAGGTCCTCAAATATTCCCAGGTCCTCAAATATTCATAAATCATCAATATTCATAAATCATCATCTTTCTTTAATCTACTCTAATCTTAATTCTGTGCCCAATTCTTCAAATGATAGCCTGAGGGGCAGACTGCTATCGTGGAATGGAGCCCCATTGAAATCACTGGGACCCTGTACAAGTATGTCGTCCATTTTTATACTGTTATTTGGAGGGCTGGGGTCTGAAATGTGCAGCTATGAATTGCAGTCATAGTTTGAGTTTATTGGGAGGGAAAATGTCATACTACAAAATGAAATTTGCCTTTTTTTTTAATCTGCTCGATTTATCTACTAATATAGGAGAGGATGCTACATTGCACAGGAACCTCAGACAGTGCATATAATACACCACTGTTCAGTAATAGCCAGAAACTGTGCTTTGCAGAATTGGGGAAATTCGTGTTCAGAATCATTCTGACTTTTAATTAAATAAAAAAATTAAAAGATGTCATATTATCCAATAGCACTTTTTAAATGAGCTGAAAACTAATGCAGCCATGAACCAGGAGCAATACAGATTCCTGATTTTAAAAAACATAGGAACCTGTGGATATTAAAACAAAAATTGTTAACGGTGGGAAATGGCAGGGGACAGTGCATGAGGTAAGTGGGGAAATGAAACTAACTATAGAGAAATGAAGAGGACTAACACATTTGTTTTTACTTTATCAAATCCATCTGTTCAGATGAGGTGAATAGTATATTCTGAAAAACCAAACCTTTAGAGAAAATCAGGAGAAAAAACTTTAAAATCTTTTAGCTGCGTGGTTTCTGATGTCAAAAGAATTTCTTCAGGGCATTTAGATCCTTGTATTTGATATATAGGATCACTTGGTTTTGTTTAATGCTTTCCCATTGGTCTGTTGCTTTCCTGTTTTTTCATCAACTGTAGTATTGCCGTTGTTTTTACACAACTGTATTTCACCATTTTCCATGTCCCAGTCTCCAAGCATGGAGGCTAAAGCCTCTCTTTTCTCTGATATCTGCTCTCTAGTTCTCTAAATATATTCTTAACTTGTCTTGAGCTCCCAAAAACTCTATCCTGATTTTCACCACAAGAAATATATATGAAATATAAGTCTCTATATACCCTGATATAACTTAATACTATGGATGCACATTAAATTTTAGCACTATATTTACCCTTGTAATAATAGAAAACCTCTACAGAGGGTCTCTCAGACCCCCAACATCCCACAATACTCTTTGCTTCCTCTCCACCCTTCTAGGGGAAAGAAAAGCAGTATAGCTCTGCCTTTCAGAAGGTAGAGAATGGCACTTGCAAAAGGTACTGTTTATTGGTAGCAAATATAACTAGGCAGTAGATAAAGAGTTTGAGAGAACCATAATATGAGCATAGCAGATATTTAGCAAATGTCACTGCTGCTTTTAATAGTATTTTATTTCTATTCTATAGGATTTTACATTTTCAACAGTTAAAGTTTCATTAAAGTGCAGTTTAGTTTGAAAAGGATTTGTAAAATTGGTACCCTTTACTCATCGGATTTGATTTTTATATATTCTCTGAGTCATACCTGTTTAATATTGCTGTATATCAGTGTCAACTCCTTGTAGCCCTGCACAGTCAACACAGCTATGAGAAAGGGAGCTGGAATCTGTCTGGTTCGAGCACCAACAACAGAACCGATAAGTTTTATGTTCCAGTAAGTTTTACATTCCAGTTCTAGGGATGGATATTGCCCTTACTTTTGTATTTGAATAACATCACCAAAACAATCACTTAGACTTTTTTTTATATGGTTGACTTTGGGAAGACTTGATGCCCAATTTTGTATTCAATGCTCACAAGTATAAGCTGATCAAAATATTTTAGATTCATGCATGCCAGTGTTCCTGGCAAAACTAATTGCAATTCTTATCTGTTCATAGAACAGAAATAATACCATAAGAATGAAAGTGCCATACTGGGACAGATCAATGGTCCATCTAGCTCAGTGGTCTCCAACCTTTTTATGGTGAAGATCACTTTTTGTAAGTAAAGAGCACCCTGCCCCACCCCACCCTGCCCCTCCGCCTCCTGGACAAGCTGCCCAGGCTCTGATGCCATTCACCCATCCCAGCTTGGGTGGCAGGGGGTGTGGCTCAGCCCAGCCTAGCCACATGCATCCTGCTGCTCCTGATCGTGGAGCCTCTGACAGACTGAGATCGACTGTCAGAAGCTCCATGATCGACCAGTCGATTGAGATCGACTGGTTGGTGATCACTGATCTAACTTAGCATTGTGTCTTTGATAGTACCTTTAACAATGGAGCAGGGCTGTAGTTTTCTGATGGGCCTACACCAGGGGTGGGCAAAATACAGCACAAGGCCATTTTATCTGGCCTGCAAGGCCCCTAAACATTTTTGAAAATTAATATTTATCTGTCTTTGGTTCCTGTCAAAAATGACAGAAAGCAGGGGCAGTAAGACCCAAGGGAAAGCCAGTGGGCTCCTGCAACAGCAGAGCCTGCCTGCCCCAGCAGGGGTTTCTGGCCTGGGACCATGTGGCTGCACTGCACTGGAACCTCAGGTAAGGGGTGGGCATGGGCTGCGAGTGGCTGCAGCAGGGAGTGCCGGCCATGGGGCAGGCAAGGGGCTGCTTTTCCCCACGCTCAGCACCAGCTCGTTCCCTGCTGGGGAGCAGAGGGTCTGGGCTGCATGCTGCCCCCTGCCAGTACTTCAGAGCTAGGGGGCACTGGGAGTGAGTGGGGGCATGGGACCCACACCAGTGTCCCAGTGCCAGTGCCAGCACCAGTGGGGCCCAGAACAGGGCAGCAGGAGTACAGGGTCCCAGCCGGCAGGGGGTCTATGGGGGCGGGGGCGCGCCCCCCTCCCGCCAGCTCCCCCCTCTCCCTGCTGGTGGAGCCTAGCCCAGCTCCACAGACCCCTGCCAGCCTGTGCCCCACCAGCACTGGCCCTGGGACATTGGTCCCAAGACATTGGGACATTGGTCCCAAGATGGTGACCAGGGGGCGGGGTACCTGTCAAGGGGTGGGGCTACACATGTGGCCCTCGACAGCTTGCCAAAACTGGGTAAGCAGCTCTCCACCCAAAATAATTGCCCACCCCTGTTTTAACCCCTTGCAGGTCAGGTGCTGCTCTCAGGTCACCAGTTGTATAGCCTTGTTCTACTACATTTTGGGGAGGATGCAGTAAGACTGCACACAGTATTCTAGATGCAAACACAGCATGAATTTGTATGGTGGCATGATGATCTTTTCCACTTTATTTTCAGTTTCCTTCTTAATGATGCCCAGCATCCTATTTACATTTTTGTTTGCCATTGTGCATGGAGTTGATGTTTTTAAAGAACTATATCTGAGCAATCAGAGCCCATTTCATTTTCAAATATTTGAATTCATATAGTAAAATACTCAAAACAAAACTAGAAACATTATATTTTATATTATTATGTTACCCCTACTCACTGTATTATTCTTTATATGTAGCTATATGTATAACAAAAAATTACATTTAAGAAATATTATCAATATTATTAAGACAAAGCACTCAAATTAGACAATGCCAAAATTAATGTTTCTTTTGTAACATTTACTCAACCCTCTTCATTGCATGCATTATGATACAGCAAATAATCACATCTTTTGTGTACATTTTTTATATTAAAAAAATGCTACAAACTAAAATAAATTCCATCAAGTGGTTCTGTAGTTGTATCCACATGGGTCATCAGCCTAGAACTCTACTGTTTGAGCTGATGAAGTAATTGGTAGGAGTAATAGGTTGTCTGGTATCTTTGTAGAGGAGGAATTGGTATTTTCCCACTAGCTTTCAGGTGTATATGCACACAGCAGGGGAACAGAGAAATTTACCAGAGGCTCTGAAGGGGTGCGCATTATCGTGGACATACATTCTTCTACTCAGGTAAGGCTCCTGGGGCCAGCACAGTTTCTGGCCCCAGCCTCCCCTACCCTACCTGGGGCAACTTGCTGCACATCAGATTGCATGTGACACAGGTGCTCCCTGGGGACAAGTAATGATGGCACACATTGTGCTGCTGCTATTCGTCCCTAGGGAAATGCACTTTCCCACTTGTGAGTATGTGTCCTCCTATTCTGTCCCTCCAGCCTTTCTGAATTCTGTCTCTCCTTTACTCCTGCTTCCCATTCCCAGTCCGATTCTGTTCACCCAGGCAGTAGCTGGCTTCTCATCCGAGTCCCAAACTCCCTGCTTATAATAAATTCAAGCCAGATTGGACTCATAGAGCCCTACTCTCTGCCTTGACTGGTGTAGTGAGTCAGGAGCTCCTAGTGCTGGGTGACCAGGATCACTAAGACAAGGAAGCAGCAAAGCTCTATTCTGTGTTCTTAAAGCTAATAATACAACTGATGAGCTGTCTAAAAGGGAAAGTGACCAGGCACTTCTTGTATAAGGGCAATTGGTACTTCCGCACTCAGAATTCCTCAAGAAACTCCAGAGACTGATCCATTACAAGGTATGCTGCCATGTCTGTTCTTTTTGGCCCTTAACAGAATTTACTGCACAGTAAAGGCCGCACACATGTAGACACTCACCTGTACTGTGCAGTACATTAGGCTAATGCTCAGTAACATATCTCATGTTGATGTGCCTACTGAGAATTGTTTGGAAGTGGCATGTCTGCTTGTATCTATTATATTTTAGATCCAATTCAAACCTCACTGTAATGATAGAAATTGTGATTTAAGGACACTCTTACTTAGAAGCCTACAGAAACTCCTCAACCCAAGTGCACCACCCCTTTTATCCCCCTCCAGGTGGCCGGTGGGACCAATCAGGGGACATGAGAGTTGAGTATTCACTCAGGTCTGGTTTCTCTACCTGGCCCCCAGGTGAGGCAGGGCAAGCCTTCCCCCTTTCCAGGGGCCTGATTGGCGGGGAAAAGGAAATCCCCCCTCAATTATTTTTGATCTTTTCAAAACCCCTGGGCCAAGCCACCACTGGCTAGTCCATCACAAAAGCTTATACCTTGGCCAACATGGGTACTTTTTTATAGATAGCAAAAATAACTTACCTGATAGAAAAGCTGCACTTGACAAATTTCAAGTCCCTACTCCAAAGCATGAAATCTTGAGGGTTTTTAAACAACAGCTTGCCAGATTTTGTTTCATAGGGCATAAACATGTTTTCCACTAGCATTGTACCCAGTGTACCATTTTAGAGGAAAGTTTCCAACAGCAAAAGAATGGACCTGCAACAGACTCCCAAGCTAATTGATTTTAGACCAAACAGCTTAAGTACAGAGAAGTTATAAGCAACCAAAAACAGTGTCTTATAATTAGATATATCAGACTGTCTTAATAATAGCAAACATTACAGAGTTGCCTAATAATAAATCATTTATTTGTATATAAATAAAAAAGGATCCTCCAGGACTGACAATATGTATATCACATTATAGAATGATGCCCTTTGCAACTGCTGAGTTGTTAAACTGTACATTCTTTTTATGGTTATAATGAGGGCTACTGAGAAATGCCCACAAAGCTGTGAAAATAGAAAACCTGAACTCTTCATAAGAAAATAGTCTTGTGGTTAAGTTACAAGGCTGGGAACTAAGAAATCTGAGCACTGTTTCTGGCAGTGCCTTAACCTTGCTGTATGACTTTGGGGAAGATGAAGGTTAACTATTGTGGGCCTCAGTTTCCAAATGGTAAAATTGATATAATAGGAACCTTAACTGATTGATATTTGTAATTTGAAAGAAGTGCTTTAATGTTGCCAAGTAGCATACAACTTGGGGAAACCAAGAAAACTTTTCAGTTTTGTAAATATTTTTGAGAAAATAGGAAGAAAGCAGGGAGACATTTACTGGAATACTACCGGACTTTTGGTTTTGTTGGGCTCTGTCCCCAAAAATGTTAAATCATTGTGTCAGCACTGAAATGTCATATAAACAGTTCTTTGCAACTCCAGTAAGTGGTTTCCTCATAGTTCATCTTGTTAAAGGAAGTGAGCTGTCTACTTGAAGCTGTTGTCTGGGTCATGATGAGTAAAACCTTACTGTATCATGTCTTTTTAGAGATTTTGTTTTGCTTAAAATCAGAAATGTTCCCACAAACTTGAATGAGTAATGAGAGCATACTATGTAGCATATATTCTTTGGTCTGTGGGAAGAATATGGTGTTTTTCCATTAGACATACAGTTCAGGTATGTGGCATCTATTGATGCAGTTAGAAGTAATGGGTAATTCTCTTGTGTAATGCTTTAGAAATTCAGTGAAAACATTTGATATTAAGAGAATGAAAATATGTGTTGAGTACTTCGAGAAGTTAAATCCTATTAAATGAAAATCTTCCCCGTAGAATCCACAAATATGTTGGATCAAATTATTCCATGCTTGCAACCTCTTAATCTCGCTATTTTGTTCTCCCATCTAGGTTGGGGATCATTAGCTAATTGTTAGGGGGAGAGATAACAAAAAAAAAGCAAGCTTTAAGAAATGCATTTTACCAGATACCTGCATTTCTCTAGATACTTATATGTTTTAGTGACAAAAACACTCCCATGGCGCATAAATATCCAGCATAAGTGCTCACTATGCCATGTGTTGTTGTTTGCATAAACTTAATTGAACATAGTCACAAAGGCTGCAGTTATTCTGATGTACTAAGCTACTGTACATGTGATTAAAAAATAACAGTGTGTCCTGGGAACAGTTAGCAAAACTGCCAGAATGCAGATAAAACCTGTCTTATTAAAATGCAAAAATCTGTATTTATCTTTGCTGATATCCCTGTGGGGGCTATTACTGACAATAAAGAAAAGATGTCTACTGAAATGGTATTACTTTTTAATGAGCCTTTTTACCCATTGAGGTGTAATCTCTATTTTATTAATTGCAAACAGAAATGACTTCCTAAACCCATTGCTGTGCTCAGTTGATTCTAAATACGTGCCTCGCCTGCGGCTCTAGTCTAGTCAGTACTCAGACTTGGGCAACTCAGAAAGCTTAAAGCTACAGCCAAGTCAAGGATGTGAGTTAATTCTCTAAGCCAAATATATGAAAAGCCAGGGATAAGGTTCACACATTCCCATGCCAGTTCCTGGGCAGACCTGTAGCACACACCATATTATTTTAGTTATTTACAATCCTTTGGTTTTGAAAACATACACAAAACACTCTCAGTGTCCACTCAGTGACCAGAGTTTTGCCCCACAAATGGGCACTGTAAGGTCTGTAACCTCAGTCTGTAACTTTGTTCATGGGCAGAGAAGCAGGTCCTGGCTGCTACTATTGTGCTTGAGCATTGTCTTGTCCTCTCTTACATTCAGTAGTGTTCAGGAATGTCAGTGGAGAAACAGCTGAGCTCTTGGTTTCAGTAAAAAGACAAATATATCTAATTATTCTTGTCCTCCTGAGCTTTTGACCAGTAAATCACCCTTGGTTAATGTAGGCTACATACATACATTTAAATAATCTGGGAGAATTCTCCCAGGTTTGTTCTTCTGGTACTGACATTCTAATGCTGAGGCCCTGAAAAGTGGAGAGCTTGTAGTGCTGCAGCTAGGGGTGTGGGGCGGGGGAAGCTATGCACATCTCAGCACACTCTACAGACTTCCTTAGTCTGCTTGGTGACAGATGGCAGCAGTCCATAGGTCAGCCTTGATTGGCTGGTGCAGACTTCCCATGGTCATCCTGTGTTATGCTGCAGTACAATGTGGGAATTGTGAAGGGACGTGTGTGGGGGTGGGTGGGGTTGGGTTCTGCTCCTTCATGGAGCAGCAGTGAGTCTCCCTAATTGGGGGGGAGGAGGAATGATGAGGATAATGTTATCTTCTAAGAGAAGCCACAGCTTGTGTAAATATTCACTCTCCCATGAGAAACTCTCCTGGGAGTAATTTAACACTGGTTGTTCCCAGGTTATTTTTCTTCTGGAGCAGCCATTTTTACTCTAAGAGGCTGAACACACTCATGGTTTCTCTTGTGAGAGCAGCAAATCTCCCAGGAGAAATTAAATGTCTGTATACGGCCGTAAATTGACAAGCTCAATCTGTTATCAAGGCTGCTGATGTTCTGATCCCCTCATCCCTTATGCCTAACATTATACAAAATCTTATATTAAAAAAGTATGATTAAGGTTGCAAAATTAAGCACTTACACATGGAAATGCCAGAATTAAGTTTGCCTATGTAGGCTTAATTTATCCTTAAATTGTACAGTATGTCCCTGCCAGCCTCAAGCCTCCTTTTCAGTAACTTAACTGATGGGGGATGACTCGGGCAGCAGCCCCAGGTGCTGCCTGTGTGTGGGAGCACAAAAGCAGCTATTGCTGCACTTGCAACTGATTGCCCTGTCACAGTTGGCATGGCTGGAGCTGGCACTGCTGCAGATGTAGATCCACACTGATGTGCCTCTATTCCTCTTCCTTCCTAAGTCCAGCCTACTTCCCTGCCCTCATTCTTGTCCCCTCTGTATTCAGGTCAGGTAGCTGCCAGTACTGAAACCACGTATGACCTGAAACAACAGATAACTGCAAGTTTAAGGGCAGATTCTGCTGAAGCCTTGGCTGGAACATACTTAATCTTAATTGATTCTTGGAGAAATTAAGCTACAAAACTCTAGCAAGTCTCCAGTGATCATATATATAACGAAGTTTTACAAAGCTTATAGCTTGTAAAATATGATAAATTTCAAGGGGCCTCCCCTGCCACCTCCACTGCTGTGACATGGGCAGAGGATGCATCACCAGGGCAGCTCAGAGCTCACAATAGCAAGCAGCTTTCCTACATGGCCCCACTATGCTCTGCAGCACTGGATTGCACCTGCTGGGCTGCAGAGGACCTGGGGGAGGGCAGCAGGACAGGGATCTGAGCCCGCAGCAGGCAGTGTGCAGCCCCCGTACCATGCACAGATCTGGGGGGCATGGGTCCCCCCTGACCCCTAGGAGTGTGTGCAGCAGCAGGGAGCTAGCCCCACACCCTGATACCCAGGGGGCCTTTAATTTTAATCATGGGGTTTTTTTGTTTTTATCAGAGAATTTGCAATTATTTTTGATTAGGGAAAACCAGGATCCCTGCTTATGAGTGGTGTTCTGGTTGGCATGAGAGTGGCATCAGGAGCAAATGTGTGACCATCATGCCAGCTGAATGACACTTGGCAGATACGTAGCCTGATCATACCACATTAATGTTACTTTTACTAAAGTTAAACTGAAGACATTCCAACACTTTTCCCAGTAGAGACTTTCCAAGCCCATTCTTATAGAATGTGAATTTTTAACATCTCTGCCCACATGTGCTTTTTGTTTTGATCTAAATTAAGGAGCTGTCATGCTGCTTCCAATTATTAGTAAGAAACAGAGTGTGGGGTATATGGAATGGAACTAGAAACGCTGCCAAGGAATTCACAGTGTTTCCTGATGGCAGCAAACGTTCAATTTTTTTTCCTCCTGGAGCAAAAATGGCTGTTCTGGGAGAAAAATAACCCAGGAACAACCAGAGTTAAATCTCTCCCAAGAGAGTTTCTCCTGGGAGACTGAATGTCTGCATGCTTTCCCCTGGCTTAACTTATCCTGAGGACCAGAAGGAGTGAAGCTTGGGAAAAGACTGGGGTCACCGCTCTGGAGAAGGTGCAGGGGGCTGCTGTTCCTGCCCTTCCTGTAGACCAGGACGGGAGGGAAGGACTTGCCACCAGCTGCTCCCCACCTGCTTCTCACACTGGAGTTCTCAGTATAAGAAGCTTTGTTGCATGGCCCCCGCTACTCAGCTGTTGGGCACTGGGAGCCAAGTGGCAGGAGCAACATATCCACTGCTCCCTGCATCTTCCCCAAGCTGGGCACTTTGTGCCAACGCTCACTTCTCTCTGTTCCCAGAGACTGGGAGTGGAGTGGAGGAGGTTGCTCCCTGCCTGTTCCCTAGACCCTGGTCAAGGGAAGGCATGGGGAGTCAGTCCTTGCTACCACACTCCCCCTGGGGATCAGAAGGAGTGAAGCAGGCACACTGCTTCTCTCGCCTTCCCCACACCTGAATCACCCCCGCCTTGGGAAGGTACAGAGACTGGGCAGAAAGAGCAACTTCAGATTGAACATTGGTGCTGCTTTCTCTCTCAGAATGTCTGTTCATAGCTATAATCACATGACTCCAGAAGTTGCTGTGTTAGAAGAAACCCCAAAATAAAGATAACTGGTAATACTGATATTAACCAGATCTGCTAAACACCACTTTTATAATAATAAAAACAAATACAAATGAATGAACAATAATATGAACAATAAAAAGCAGATGTTAAAATTAAAAAGTTGGTCTAATAAAAGATATCAAATTCACCCAAGGAACCTTGTCTGCCGATGTTAAAATTATGCATTTGTTAAAACCCCCTCAGACTGATTTTAGAAAGCAGATTTTTAGGTGAAAGCAGCATTTTGACTTACACTAATCCATATATTGTTATCTATAATAAAAACACTTTATTCACATATTTATGCATTTGCATTATGCATTTCAACTAGAAAATTAATTTTGTAAAGCCTGATGTCTGTTCCTTCTTTCCATTCACAGCTTTTTTTGGGAAATACCTCAATGAATACAATGGCAGCTACATTCCTCCTGGGTGGAGAGAGTGGGTTGGATTAGTCAAGAACTCTCGCTTCTATAATTACACCATTTGTCGGAATGGCAACAAAGAGAAGCATGGATTTGATTACACAAAGGTATTTTCCAGACACATTACACAGTATCAAATGACTCCATCTATTTAAAAATAGTTTTCTCTTTATTAATTAATAATAGCACCCAATATGTTGTTTTCTTATGGTGCATTTAAGTAGAGTCTTTTGTCCTATTGTGGAATGGCCAAAAACTTAAAACAGCTCTATAATTTAGTTGGTTGATTTCTAATCCTCAGATAGAAATGAGTGGCTCTATATAAATACATACATACATACATACATAAATAAATAAATAACAGACCTTTCTGAAGAAAATTTTGGCCTTATTCTACTGAACTCAAAGTTAAGACTACAGAGTAGCTGCTAAGACAATAGTTTTTACTCTCAGAAGGAAAGCTTAACTGGTGCTGTTTTCCATTATACAGTGTAAAAAACTGTGTGGCTGTGGTGTCAGACTCCGGATATGATAAGTTAAAAAAAAAAAAAAAGAAGGGTTTGGAAAACTTCAGACTTTGTTTGCACTCATGACAAAATCTGGAGGATATGCCAAGGTGACCTGCCCACTACAGTGAGATTTCTTATAAATGTTTAGTACTACAAATCCTAAAGTTTCCAGCCTACATAAAACGAATTGGAATTTCCTCAGTGTGTAGCTCACCGAAGATAATACAGATGTTGCAGCTGTGGTTTCTGACCCATGTAATGAGATTTTATTGGAAGCTCACAATAGCAGTTTCTGATTTACCCACCCACAGAAATTGCATGTTACTGATTGCAGAGAACATAAAGTAGAAAATAAAGACTTATTGGTTAGTCGAGAATTCCTTATGCACCCTATGTCCATAGCAAGAGTGAACAATGTATGGGGAAACAAGAGGGAAATGAATGCTTTGGAAAGGCACCTATCCAGACAGTGTTCTAATCTGGGTCTATTTCATACCAAAAATTGGTATGAACTCTGGTACTCTGAAGGGAAACCAAATTTTCACTGTTTTTGTAAACGAGTAATACTGCCTCCATCATATTGTTACAGGAGCATGAACATTTAATTTAAGGCTACTATATGGGGGGGGGGGATGGTTCTGAGTGAGAAGGTCCCAGCTGGTTGGCTTGTCCTAACACTGACATGCGTCACAGGCCCTGTCCCTCAGGCACTGATTTTGCAGCTGTTCAGGGCCTTGAATCCACAACATGTGATTAGTCATGCCTGGAAGTGTTTGAAATTACAAACATTGTCTCAGCACTTTCTCAGTGAAGCTCACACTAAACCTCCAGGCCAATGATGAATGCTTAATGGTGGCAGGTGGTTTAATATAAGTGTTCATCTTTTTTTCTTCATTCCATTTCCTCCTTTTCCCTGTAGGCTTCTACTTGCCACCTTGGCTGTGGGTTAAGCCAGTTTATTAGCAGCTCATCACCTTAGCCTCACCAGCTGCACTCCTTTAAGTTGTACAATTAAAAGAACCTGAGCCTACAGGAATTCAGCTCCTCCTTATATATATGTTTGCAATTTCTTTGATTAAAGTTTTTCCTAGACAACTGTATTTTTGCAATGTGTTAAGTGTTGTAGATTGCTCCCAGGTCTCACAGATGCAAATTTATATTTTAACAAACGCACACAAAGTCTTCAGGAGTAAATATGAGTCCATATTAAATGTGCATAGTTTTCTATAGTTTGGAGTCATGTTTTTTCAAGAGTTTCATCAACCACATTTGAGAAATCGATATGTGTATGTTATCTGCTGCTTGTATGTTACAAAATGTCCTGTTGTCAACTTTGGTGGTCATAGTTAATAGAACCCATTATTTTCTGGATAAGAGAATTTTGCAAAATACACTCCCATCTCATATTGTGCATACTTTAAAAAAGTCATTAGAGCTTGGTTTCCCCTATGTTTTTCAGGCTCACATGTCTCTTCAAAGGTATGTTTTTACTTCCTGATCTAAGCTCTAGTGATAACTTGGAATACCATGACTTAATAGACAGATAAGGTTCTTTGGGTAAATCTGATATCTGTTATTAGACCAATTCATTAGTTGGAAAAATTCTTCTTTGTGAGCTCTCTGGTACAAATAGCCTTCATCAGGCTGAGGAAACATCTGCAGATGGTCTGTGTTCTTCCTGGATGGAGTAGTAAAGCAGCTAGAGGCCAGTACATATGCAAGAAAGCCAGTCAGTTAAAATGTAAATAGAATGTGATCTGGTCAATTATGCACTATATAACTTTTGTTTTGTCTTAAATGTATGTTACAGGACTACTTCACAGACTTAATCACTAACGAGAGCATTAATTATTTCAAAATGTCTAAGAGAATATATCCTCATAGGCCCATAATGATGGTTATCAGCCATGCCGCCCCCCATGGCCCTGAAGATTCTGCACCACAATTCTCAGAGCTCTATCCAAATGCTTCACAGCACATGTAAGTAAAATTCAGACTTTTGTCAATACTGGCTATTTGTGTTGCTTCTCACAGATTTGTTTTTTGAGACACTGAAGCAAAGTAGAATTCAAATGTAAGGAGTCTATAAAAAGCTGTCCATATGAATGCGTTTTTGCTGGACTCACATTGTACTGATATTGTTGTTTTGTAGTAACACTTCCTTGGTTCTTAAACTAGAAACAGGCTGTTCTCTCTGGGTAAGTGACATGAGTCTCGGTTCTACGGCGGGCAGAGGGGAGGGAGAAGGTGTTCAGCTTCTTACAATGCCCTGAACTGTGTGGACACTGATGGGAATGGAATCCAGAGTTGTTTGTTCATATTCTTCCAGAACATGTTTTTCCTGGGGTCTGGTTATCTGAGTGCATTAATAATAGTAGAGCCCTTTAGTAGCTTTTGTGTAAATATATGCACTAGGCTTAACTAGAAAAGGCCTGGTTTCCAAACAACCTGCCAAACTGTACTTTTAATAGCATATTGCTTCTTATTTTTAGTAGATGGTTATACTATTATGAAGCCTCTCTTTACTGTCCTTGATCCCAGGGCCAAGCCCAGTCATAGTGGCCACATCTGCACCTTCTTTAATGCACTGTAGTTATGGCGCATTAAGTTTAGTACTTGGATAGTTTAGTACAGGCAGTCCTCGGACTTACAACACAATTGGTTCTTGAAAACCACATCTTAAGTCGAAATATTGTAAGTTGGAACCAATTTTCTTATAAGAAACAATGTTAGAATGGGGGATTGGTTCCTGAACCAAGGCCTGATACCCTATTTTCACCAAAATACCCCAGAATTTTGTACTCGATCAATTATAGATGAGTAATATTAATGTATTTATATTGTAAATAACAATCCTATTGATTTGGAAGGACTTCTTTGAGGTGACTTTGCTGGACTTTTTGAAAGGCTCTTAGTTGGACTTTTTGAAGGGTTCTTGGATGGAGTCTTCACTGGAGTCTTGGCTGCAGGTTTTTCTGAAGTTTTGTCTGCTTTCTTAAAGAAAGTGTCCAAGGAAGTTTGGACAGATGTTCTCCAGGGAGATGAGCAGCAGAGCGAACTTGTTCGCTGGCGTGGCATCACATCGGATCAAGTGTTGTAAAGTCAAAACTGATTTTATAAAGTTGAAACAGGGTGTCAATTTATAAACGTTGTAAGCATGAAAAGTTGTAACTGAAAACGTTGTAAGTCGAAGACTGCCTGGACTACTGCATAGTACTGAAGGCACACAGACAGTAACATATTAGCAAGGTTTTTGCCCAGCATGCTAATGTGCAGTGTTATTAGGCTATTGTGCAGTTAGCGTCTTGTATAGACGCGCACTGTTACCAGCTCATTAAGAGGCTTTGGACTTGTTAGAATTTGGGGCTCTGGGACAGTACATTATTATGTATATTGTCCTGTCAGGATATTTTCAGAAATGTACAAGATGGATGGAAACCAAAAATTTTCATTTTTCTTCTCAGTAATAACACAGGAGGAATCTCAGCTGTCTCCTGTTCTAAACCCTACCTCTGGAGCATCCAGAGACTTTTTAATCATAGCATAAACTAAAGATCTTAATTAACTACCTGTGCTCTCATTCATGATCAAGTAAACCAACTTTGCCATTCACGATCTCATGACACCTTTTGGCTACCAAAACTCAATGTTAGCTTTTGAAAATACAGAAGAGGAAATAACCCAATATAGTCAGCCAGGCCTCCATGGAGAAAAATTGCTGTCCACAGACAACATTTTAGGTAACCTGTTCAATAGCTCACACTTAACTAAGGATATCATTTGCACTTATATTAGGAAGAGTGAAATAGCGAGAGATATCAATCATCATGTTTCACTGTGTAAATCAGTCAGTTGCTGGGGCCGGAAAGTGCTTTACTGCACATGAGTGACTTAAACAAATTGGAGGATTGAGCCAAAAGAAATCTTATGAGGTTCAACAAGGACAAGTGCAAAGTCCTGCACTTAGGACAGAATAATTGCATGCACAAGTACAGGCTGGGGGCTGACTGGCTGGGCAGCAGCTCTGCAGAAAAGGACTTGGGGGGGTACAGTGGACAATAAGATGAATATGATTCAACAGAGTGCCCTTGTTCCCAGGAAGGCTAATGGCATACTGGGCTGCATTGGTAGGTGTGTTGCCAGTAGGTCAATGGAAGTGATTGTTTCCCTCTATTCAGCACTTGTTAGGCCACATCTGGAGTATTGTGTTCAGTTTTGGGCCCCCCACTACAGAAAGGATGTGGGCAAATTGGAGGGAGTACAGCAGAGGGCATCAAAATGGTAAGGACATGACTTATGAGGAAAGACTGAGGTAACTCAGTTTATTTAGTCTAGAGAAGAAAAGACTGAGGGAGAATTTAATAGCAGTCTTCAACTACCTGAAGAGGGGAGGAGGGGGTTCCAAAGAGGATGGAGCTAGATTTGTTCTCAGTGGTAGCAGATGACAGAACAAGGTCTCAAGTTGCAGCAAGGGAAGTTTAGGTTAGATATTAGGAAGGATTTTCTCACTAGGAGTGTAGTAAAATGCTGGAATAGGTTACCCAGAGAAGTGGTGGGAAGCTCCATGCTTGAGGACTTTCAAAACCCAGCTAGACAAATCCTTGGGTGGGATGATCTAGTTGGGAATGGTTCTGCTTTGAGCTGGGGGTTAAACTAGATGACCTCCTGAGATCCCTTCCAACCCTCGCTTTCTATGATCCTATGATTTTCATTGCCTTATATTCTGAACATTGTCAGTAGTCCTCACCAGGCTGGAATGTTTCACAAGCATGTTAGGCATCTCGAGTAATTCCTTCCTGCATGCACAAGTACTGGTATTGTTAGTTCACTTGGAATGTGTGCACTTGAACAGCTAGATGGTTCTTGAGAAGAGTGGTTCTAGCTGGACTTAGAATTGAGTCTGTTTTCTGCCTTCTAAAGCAGGGGCTCTCAGCCCTTTTGGATTCAGGGAACCCCTTCATAACTTTTTTTAAATTTGGCATTGCCTTGGTTGAGAACCAGTGTTGTGCTGCCTCAGTGCTTCTCAACTGAGATGTTGCCGCAGTCAGATGGAACTGCCCCGTATGCCTCATGCACAGCACAGCAAGAGTGGGAAGGGCTGTGGCATGAGCACATGCTTTTGTTTGCATCTGATAAATCAAAAGCAGGGAGAACAAACCAGTCCTCAAAGGTTTTTCAGTAGAGACATTAAAAACATGGCTTTATCATGCAAGACCATTAGATATATTTTGTGTGTGTTACCTGAAAAGGTCAGGCTGCAGATTCTAGCTGTGCATGTGAACATTTGGTTCACTTATCATGAAACTGGTTTTCATGCTGTTTGTATGGATGTGGCAAATTCATCATAATCAAAGTAACCTAAATTACTTGTTACAGAAGCTAGAAAACATAGATCAGGTGTGTTTCTTCCTGTCTCTCTTGGTGGCCTTCATTTCTTGGCATCTTTGTTGCAAAGTGTTCCTTCTGTAGCAGCTACAAGATAGAGATTTGGGTGGATTGTTTTGTTCTGTGAATGACTACACAGGTTAAGAGTTCAGACAGCAGACAAAGAACTAAGACGAATTGAAGACAAACTGCCAATTTCGGTGGGTGATACTACTAAAGAGCCAGTTTCTATAGAAAAAACATAAGTAACATGTTCTGACTGAAGCATGTAAGAAGTTAAGTATCTTACCAAAAATATTTGACTTTCCTTGTGAAAGCAGTGAAAAAGCAGTAAAATCCCTCCTGCCATGGTTTATGTAACTTAAATGTTTAACCCTTCAGTTTTGTTCCTTGGTGGTCAAGCATCACTTGGGTCACTTTTGTCTGACCTGGGGTGACAGCCACCTGACCTTGGTTTCTGTTTTAAAAAAATGTTGATGCTGTATCATGTTACTGTAACATTTACCTCCAACAAAGAAAGGAAACCAGGTCAAAAGCTGTTTGCTGACTTCACAAACTGCGATGGAAGGTTATGCCTACAGACTGTGCATTAAGAGAGTCTGTTAACCACATGCAAGCAGAGATTCTGTTTAATAAGACAGTAGCTTAAGAGGCCCTTAAATTATGTGGTGTTAAAGAGTCTATCATTTGTTTAAATATTACCTGTTCAAAATACATACACACATATATAATGTTTGATTAGAAATGTGTTCCTAGTTAATTTGTATGAACCACAGTATGGTTGTTATCCTGCAAGTTCCATTCCTCAATATTTAAAATTTAGCTTTGTTGTTGTCCCCCCATTTTTGATTGAAGAGAGAAAGTCAAAAGCATACAGCAGGAAGGCTCACATCTAAACCACATGTGGCAAAGACGCCTAAAGAAAAAAGATAGATTTACACATAATCATAATTTCTTAGTCCCATTCCTTCCACACCCTCAATGCAAACAAATGCTTGTATATTGAATGTTGTCAAAAAGATATGCAAGACTGATATGTTTGTGGCAAATCCCTATTTAAAACATTGTGTCAAGTTCATCAGTGTAAAATTACAGTGAAAGATAAACTGAACAATTATCAATACCAGTTGATAAATATGTTGTGTAGATATGCAGGACACTGTATCTCTGCTTTCAGATTTTTTCTGTTCCCCGTTTGTAGAATTATTCCCATAGTGTTCGCTGTTTACAATCTGTTACCAAGTTGGAGTGATAGCTTTTTTCAAAAATAAATCATCCCAATATATCTATTCAGTTTTACCCAAAAATTTTCTCCAGGGAAGCAGTTGGAACTGGGAAAGGTGTAGTATGTTCATGTGAGATGGGCTTCTTTTACAGGGGGTTGTCAGCACTTGGGACATTGAGTGACTAGACCAGGTCAGCCAAACCATGGCACTGCAGCCTCGATGTGTGGTACACAGCAGATTGGGGAGGGGGAAGGCAAGTGGAGTGGCACTCAAGGAGGGCACAGAGCTTACCTTGTGGCATGCCTACCAAACTTGGTCTCCACTAGATTAGACTTTTGGAAATGCTGTAGCTAAATAAAAATTACATGAAAGATGTCTCTCTCAGGCAACTGTTAAAGCAGAATTCTATTCCGTGATCCAAAGAAATAGAAAGGCTTTGCTCAGAGGATACTTCTTTGGCTTTGATGTTAACCTAACCTCTCAGTTACATGGAAAGTTAAATTCCTTTTACTGTTCAGTGTTAAATAGTCTTAGGTGAACTGTGAATAAGGCTGGAGATCTTCATAAGACTTCTGAAAGAAAATTCTAGGAAGTAAACCAACTTTACAAGCAGAGACCTGTAGGAGGTAGCTTGACTGGAGGATGTCAGACATGAACAACTGAAATGCTTCTTCATGTGCTGAGCTGAGCTTCTTCAGTGTAATGTGCTCCAGCCCTGGGTGTGCCTCTGAGAGACACTTCTGGGGTGTTTCCATACCTTTGGGGCACTCTTCTGCCCCAAGCCACTGTCTGCTGATTGACCACTAAGAACCAAATGAGGTGCGCCAGAGGCCAGTTCCTGTGGTGACTCAGTCAGGCCTGTCTCATTCAGGCCTTGTTGGCTGTTAGCAGAGAGGATTTTACAAGCTAGAAGGATCACAGAAAGGACCCTTGTCTCTTCATATGTGCAGAAAAGATAGATCTCCCTTTCTGTAAAATAGGCAAACCCATGAGGTCAAATGTCCTGAAATCACAGTTAACAATAGGTGGGTAAAAAGATTTTAAGGATTTATTATTAAAAACCAAACAAACAAAAAAATAAGAACCAGCATAAGGTCTCTGATCTGTGAGAACCACTCCATTTCCTCAGCTTGCTCTACTCAGCCTCTCTGGCTGAGGGACCACAGCCCTCCCTGCACCTCGGAGAACTGAAGACAAGACCATATTCTCAAGGCAGGCTTAAGTACGGTTGCTTATCTGGTTATTCACATATGGCACCTCTTGGATTCTTGGGGGACCAAAACTCTGCCTGTCACTTCCTGCCATGGGCAACTGGTGCTGCCTTAGTCAAGGGGGGCTGTGCCCCCACAGTGGCCAACCTTGCTGACTGGGGAGGGGACCCAATTCCAGCTTCTGAAAGTGGCTGCGGCCACTTCTGGGAGCACCATGGTGCTCCCAATTCCCGGCTGGTGCCTGCAGGGGGGACACCGGCACCCCCGCCTGCCCCCCCTGCTCGTCACCTAAGCAGTGAGCACGGCTGGCCAGGGGTGCACTCGTGCACTCAAGGGGTGCACATGCACCCCTGTGTATACCCTATGCATCACCAGTGCTTCCTGCCCCCCTCAAAGATACATGTTCCTTAGAGCTGAAATCTGTCTTGGTCTAATTAAGACAAGGAGCATACGTGCATCCTTTCAGACATGGAGATTTGCTAATCAACTATAATGTCTCCTATCCACCAATAATTTGGCTATCCAGGGGTTACTTTTACAATGTAAATTCAAGGCAGACAGTGAACAACTCAGGTCAGATGCTTATTCTAAGCCATTACTGCTCTTCAAAGCATGGCTAGATAAGGGCCACTTAAGTTAATCACTGCCTCACTAAAACAGTGACTATAATATAAAGATATAGCTGATGTCTCAGCATAATTCTATTGTCTCATGAGACAGATGCCTACTACATTTATATCAAATATCACAATTTATGCAGACATAAGAACAATACGGCTGAATATAGTTTAAGGTTACCTATATGTAGAGATTACACATGCCATATTAGTAAAACAAATTCAAGAAAGCATGCAAGTCACCCCCACCCCCCATCCAGTTCATGACACTCAGATTGGCAAAGAAGTACTGCAAGATGTTAAGGTTATCTGGCAACAGTCCTCTTGCCAGATAAAAGATCTCAGCACAGCCAGAAGTGGTTTTAGGGGAAAAGATCAGTAACAATCCAAGAGTAGCATTCAAGAAATGAGATCTGGTTTAAAATGCGCAAGTGGATGGGCTGATGGTATTAGTGGCTGATGGTGATTCAATATAAATTTACTACAACTACTAATAGTGCACGGTTTTCCATACGGTTCCTCAAACATACCTCAGATGCTGACCTTGAGGTACAGTTTATTAATTTGTTTTGCATATTGGGTACTTGGCACCTCAAATGAAACTCTCTCAATCTGCCAATTTTGGTGGTCTTTCTTGTCATGGGGGCACCTATACACTCAAAACTAAAGCTGGATCACACATTCACTTCATAGAGGGCACAAATCACATAAATATGTTCACATAACATGTCTTCTATCATGACTACTCTGAGGCCCAGGAACAGATCCAGGGAATGAAGTAGCACCCCCCACCCCCCCCACACACACACACTTTAATGTAACACAGTTAGCTCTCTGGTAGACACAGGTCACTGCCTACTGCCAGTCCAAGCAGTAGGAAATGAGCTCTGACATGAGGGTAGAGATGGAGCTAAGGCATGGCTGATGCAGGGAGCTGGTGGAGGCATCTGGGGCTTTAAGGAACTCATGTCTTCCAACTCCAGCCTGAGCACCATGCAGCACCTGGTGAAGCAGCTCAAGCTGCAGCAGGGATCAAGGTGGAGGATGTTGGGGCCCGGAAGGATTTGCAGCCACTCCTATGGTGCTGTTCACATCTGCAGCATCCCCTTTTCAAAGTCCTAGATTCTGAGGCCTGTTTAAACTAGTGACTGGGAGGTGAATGTTCTGAGCCATCCAGTTCTGTAGCAACATAATATTAGAACAGGAGCAGAAGTAGGAATGTTCATGTAGAAATGTAATTATGTAATAAATGTAATATATACATTCAGCCTTCCTGCAGCCGAAACAAAAGGGTTTTTTCTGAAGTAAAAAGGCAGCTATGTTCAATGGTCATAAATTTCCTATGCTGGATCTTGAAGAATTTGGGTTATGTTATGCTTTGGCTGCCAAACTTTCATGCCATATATCCTCAGCAAAGTAGACTTTCCTGTTTTTAAAAGAGGAAGCAGAAGGTGACAGAAATAGACAGATTAGGGAAAGTCAGGTTTAGCTGAATACTAAGTCTGGAATCAAGAATGTGTTTCAGACTTTTTTTTTTATTTAGTCAGAATCTGGCCTTCAATTCCTTAAGGATTATCTATTAACAGCTATACCTGGAACTGTAGAACTGTGCTTGGGAAACATTTAATTTGACAAGTTTAGCTCTCTCACACTTCTTTCCTATAATTATTGCTTTAAAAAATCGTTGTTTTAAAATTCTGTATTTTGCAGTTGGTAAGGACTATCCTAAGTCATAAAAGTTTTGTTTCTTTTCATTGATTGGATAAATATCAAATCCAGAAACAGCTTGCAAGGAAGCTGGGAAGATGTTTCTCAGGTAGATACCTGCCAGAAATAGTTATTTGCACAAAAAAATCACAACACTTAAATTGAATAATTGTGTAAACACAGTTTTGCTTTTATTGGATCTGCACAGAAAGGTGTATAAAGGTTTCAAATACAAGCATGTATGCATTTTATAAAATGAACAAACATTTGCACATGCGTTTTTAATATTAATCTATATTTTATAGTAATATAGAGGTTTAGAGCAAAGTTTTAGAAAGAAGAGGCTCACTTACCAGTACAGTATTAAATATACAATAGTTAGGAGCACTCTAGGTAATGATTAGGAGTGCTGACACACATGCATTAATCACTTTATATTTTATATATAGCTGGAATGATTTAAACAAGTAAATTCCCATTTGTTCACACAAGCCTGTAATTGTGTGCACAAATAAAAGCATTCAGGGGTCCTTTTGATGTCTGTATTTTAGTTCCTATGAAAGGAGGTTCAGTTAGTGATAGATGAAGTGTGTTTGGGAAGCAAAGCCCAGGAGACAGTCCCAGATGTTCTACAAATCTCTGTAGTCTCCACCACTTCTAATTCCACTTATTGTGGCTCCATAGTGCAGAGCTGTGGTTAGGCTAAATAGCTTGCTACCAGGCAGAGGTTGGGCAGAGGGTTTCATAAACAGCTACCTCCCACAGAAAGCATATTGTCCACGTTCATGCACATCTGTGCCAGGGGAACTGCATTCACTTGGTGCTAAAAAGTAGAGCTAATTTGCTTACATGGACACAGTGCCACGTGAACACTGAGATGTTGGTTTCAGGTCAGAAAATAGCCAGTAGAGCTACCTCTCAACCCAGATGCAGGTTAAATACATTCCGACACCACTAGAATACTGTATTTGCTTGAATCCAAGACAAGATTTTTTTCCCCATTTAGGACAGGGGGGAAAAGCCCCTCATCTTAGATTCCAAGTACAAGGTGGAGAGGGTAGGCAAGCAGCAGCTGTTGTGGCTCCAGCCCCGAGCGTGGGTCAGAGCCAGAGTCAGAGCCACAGCAGAAACATATTCCCCCCTTCCACCTGTTCCTGCAATACTTGCCCCCTCCCCTCCACCTTACTGTCAGGCACAACTCTGACTCCATTCCTTCCTATGTGAGGGCTCTGTCCCCTGCCTGGCCAATCAGCAGTTATGGCAGCTCCAGGTCCTGGGATACTGCTATAAGGCTGGGCTCAGGCTGCACTTCCATGTGGTCTGTGACCAAGGTGGGAATGGAGCTGGTACCGCATCTGACAGTAAGAAGAGAGGGACGGGACAGAGGCTGTGTGGAGCTAGTGATGAAGAGAACAGAGGCTATACAGAGTGACAGAGGCAGAGTCTGTGGGGAGCAGGTAGCGGGGAGAGGCATAGGCTATGGGGGTACAGGCAGCAGGAGATGCAGGCATCATGGGGGAGGGCAGGCTAAAGGCAGAAGAAATTAGGGGGCAGAGGGCAAAGAGGTCATTTATCTCCCCTACAACTACCTGCCTCTCTGCTACTGCTTTTCCTGCTGTAGCAGCGAGGAAGATGAATTTAAGACCAATAATTAGATTATATACCAGGAAAATTATAACCAATGTATACATTTTTCATATATAAAATGTAATTATTATGGGATCATTTTAAATTCAAAGTCATCTTGGATTCGGGTACATATGGTACATACTGTGTACTCTCAGCAGAGGTATGGAGCTGTAACCTAGTGCTGGTCTAGGACCACTTTTTCAAATTCAGGAGAAACATCCAGGTATGAGTCCTTGGGGATACCAGAACACAGCCTCACAATTTGGAACCATCCCACTTTGCTACAATTTGTGATTTAATATAATTTTTGTCTTTTGCTTGATAGCATGGGTTGGCAACCTTTAGGAATGTTTGGCACTAGGCCCAAATACAGGCTGCTATTGCTAGCACTTTCAAACCTTCATTCTGCACCCCTCCACTGTTCCCACCTCATTGCCAACCTGTGACCAAACTGCTGCCAAATTGTAGTGGGAGCAAGGGCTAGGGCCCTCTGGTGGCTGAGGTATTAACTGCTGGTCCCACTCTCCATTCCCATCACCCCTGGATTCTGAATTGTGTGAAGGGGTCTCTACAATATCTTGTCACAAGGGTTAAGTCGAGTCCCATTGGGTGTCTTCACAGGACTCTGCCATCCCTACACCCTGCCCACACCTCTCCCAAAGAGTGTACCATTACAGTTGTTGACAGCTCCTCCTTCAAGGTGCTTCTTGGTCCCTCTTTTTCTTCTTGGAGCTGCTCTAATTAAAGCACCACCCCCTTCACTTCCAGAGCACATGTAAAAGTGCCCCGGCAGCACAGGTAATTTAAACTTTTGTCAATCCATCTCCTTCAACACATTTGCTAAGCAATACACATCAAGACCTTAGTTTTAATCAGTCAACAAGCTGGCTTCTAATATTGCAGGAACAGTTTAGCTTTCACAATTAAGAGTAGGCTTAAAGTTGTGGATACAATTGATTGTACTTGCATTAACTACTCTATTGGCCTGTGATATTAAAGATGAAATCAGAGTTAGACAGCTAAATTAATGTAATATTAGTCTAATAGTAATAAAATTATTTCTCCTACATTTTAATTGGAGAACATTTTTTGAAAATAAATATGTTGGGAGAGTGTCAGTATATGCATGCAGTTCCTCCTAGCATAGTTTCATATGTGTAGCAAGTAGCTTACTATTGAGTAGAACTGGTGAAAGTTTGGATTGCCACTCTGAAAATTCAGAAAGAAAATTTCTTCCATTTTGGAATGAAAAGAAGAAATTTTGAAATTGGAAACAAAAGTCTGATTCAATTTCAAGTTTTCTTTTAAAAATATACAAATGAAATTGAGCCTGGGAACCTAAACTGCAATCTGCTGCCTAACCTAATCTGAACTGTCTGTCACTCGTAAACAGAGTACAGAAACCCCAGGTACCTTGGGGCTTAGAAGGCATGGTTCTCTAGCAACCCATCAGGCAAGTTGGCAAGAAATCAGATAAATTTCAAATGGGAACCTACTAGTGATTCACTGGATGTTTGTCAAAACAGATACATGCCCATGAAAAGGTTTAGGTTTGATGGATCAGCATTTTCCAATGAAAAACTGTATCACTGGAAAACTCCTGATCAGTTCCATTGCTGAGTGGCG
Source organism: Alligator sinensis (assembly GCF_000455745.1). Lineage (NCBI taxonomy): Eukaryota > Metazoa > Chordata > Crocodylia > Alligatoridae > Alligator > Alligator sinensis. Next base: position 161,589 of record NW_005842632.1, on the reverse strand, counting down.
AGCAATGATCAGTTCCAATCCTGAATGATGCCAAGGAGAGCCAGCTGCTGAAGTAGTCTGAAGTCTCTCATTCCTAGGGCCACTGTCAGCAGCCTCCTGCTTATAACAGATAGTCTTTGAAAGCAGCACTCAGATTCCTGGTGCAACTAAAACTTTTCATAAGCATTTTCCACATGTATTTTAAGTTTCTGGGTGAGAAAGGCAGTAGCTATGAAATTAAGTGAATATCCTTCTAGGCAATCCAGGGAGGAATATGAACATTGATTTTCTGTAAAGTATGAAATACTGGTGGATGGCATGGAAACATTAATCAGGGATTTTAAAAGAAGAAGAAACATTTATAACAAAGAGGCAAGAGGTACTCAGAGTGCCAGCCAGATACTAGTTCTTTTTGTTCTGAGTGGAAATATGCCAGAGCTGTTACCTGCTGTGCCAGAATATTCCAATCTGGTCGGAATATTTCTAATGTCTTAGCCATTGCTTGATTAATCAATTGTGATCATGTTTCTTTCATTTTGATGCCCACTGTTTATTATAGTCTATTGTTTTGAGGCAGTTTAATTCTTCTATGTAATTTTCAATCTAATAATCATGAGATCTCCCTTTCATGCTGTCTATCGTTCTATGATGTTCCATTTTTTTTGGTAAGCTTCTGAGGAAAATTGTGAAGCATCTACAATGCCTAAACTCCTCTTTTTAAAATGTTTATTCCTTTCAGTATCAGAAATGTGAGACTAGAAGGTTATCCTGTTTATATCCTAGAGACTGCACTGAATTGGTAGGTTGGTGAGCAATGGAAAATGGTGAAGTGTGTTACTTGTTTTAGGGCTGCCAGAATCTTTGGCACCAGGTCTACTTATAAGTCAGTAAGTTTTGTTTATGTGCCTATTGATCTTGGCTGGGATACATTAGAGTACAGTTGTCAAAGTTATGGCCCATGTGCTGGATCTGGCCCATGGAGTCTAATAAAAGATATCAGATTCACCCAAGGAACCTTGTCTTGCATGGCAAGGTGCTTTAATAGGACAAACTGTGGTAGCTAATCAGGTTGGGGCCAGTGCCAGCATGTGCTGTGTGGCCCAGTGTGGTGGAGCACCTTTGGGGTGCTCACCACGTGGAAGGAGCTGCAGCAGGCTGGGACAGAGCCAGAGGAGAAGGCAGCCAAGCAAAGCCCCCGTATGTCATTCTAAGGGGGGAGGTGTGTGGCAGAGCACCTTTGGGGGTGCTCACCACTTGAAGGCTTTCATAGGCTCTGAGGGGAAATAACAGCAGCAGGGGAAACCTCCCCCAGGAACAATTTTAAGGGGGTGTGTGGCAGGGCACTGTTGATGCCTGCTACTTTAAGACCGGAGCCAAGCAGCCTGCAGGTGCTTGATTGTGTTACCCTGTGAGGTCAGGCCAACTCTCAGGATCTCAATATTGCACTGTTAGACAGGAGGGCGTAACACAATTGCACATATAAAAACACACAAATCAGTTAGGTGCATATACACGCACACTACCAGCTCAGGCACATACACATTCAAACCAGCCTAGGCGCATGCATACCTATTACCAATTCAAGCACATACAGTATACACCCCAAAAATTAGACACAGATCACTAATCTGTATATCATGTACACAATGCCATACACACACACACATACACACACACACACACTCTCTCACACTAGCAACTCAGATACACACACATTCATAGTTTCATAGTTTCATAGTTTTAGGGTCGGAAGGGACCTAATAGATCTTCTAGCCCGACCCCCCGCCAGGGCGGGAGAACAACAAAAAAACCCTAAACAAAAAACGGGACTCAA
>NW_005842632.1:158909-159508 GCF_000455745.1 Alligator sinensis | reverse complement strand
CATCCCTCCTGAAATGGGGCGCACAGAACTGGACACAATACTCCAGCTGCGGCCTGACCAGCGTCGCATAGAGGGGGAGGATCACCTCCCTGGCTCTAATTATTCAAAATAATTAGTCTAGGTTCGTGCACACCTATCACCATTTTAAGCCTATACACGCTACACACACCAAATTTAGACAGAATCAGTTACCAGTTACCAACACCTACACATCCAAGACACATACGTGGATTACTAATTCATATACCACACACACACACACAATGATACAATGATATCTATATATGTATGTGTGTGTGTGTGTGTGTGTGTATGTATTCAATAATTTACACACATACCACCCACCTACACATACACACAAGTGAGTTCCTAAGTTGGGTATTGTGATATGTATGTATACATGTATGTATGTGCTTGGTGTACTTGGGATACCTGGGGAAAGGTTAAGGTAAGAAAGTAGAAGTGTAGGGAGTTAAAGTTACCAGGACCAGGATTAGAACCAGTAGACTACTGGGGCCTGGGTTGAAGAACTAAGGCTGGAGGTAACTTTAGGTTAATTGATCTTAATTGATTAAAAGACAAGCCCAAAGCCTGCTGAA
>NW_005842632.1:147775-157408 GCF_000455745.1 Alligator sinensis | reverse complement strand
TACGAAAATGATAATAATACAATATACAACAGTAAAAATCAATACAAACCTAATAATAATACAATATAAAATGGTGGATATCCAAAACCAAAAACTTGCTACCAAAATAAAAATATGAGCTAAGTCTGAGCTCACTTATACTTATCTATAGGGAATAGAGAGGGAGAGAAAATGTCAGAAATGGTAGGGAAAAGGGGAAGGAATGCATTTTAAAATAAATTTTAAAAAAAAGAAAAACGGGGGGTTTTGCTACAATTGTGGCAGCCACTTTAGATCTCTGGCCACCTAAATAAACAAGGCAGTTCACTGCTGGCAGCCCAGGCAGCAACATCATCTGTATGTAAGGCTTCATGTATCATCCTGGAGGTAAGGGCAGGAGTTGCAGGGGATGGTTTGGAGGCTCCTGGTCCTGGGTATGACTTAAAACTGCACCCTGCCATGAGTGGGTGGCCTGGTTAGGCTCTCAGTGGCACAGAAGCCCCCAGGAAATGCCAAGCCAGTTGTAGCCCTGGTGAAAGGTGGGTAGAGGCACCTTAACCCTAGCCCTCACCTTCGGGTGGGTTTACATAACCCTAGCCCTCACCTTCAGCTGAGTTTACATAGTGGGGCCAGGCACAGCTGTGGCCACCTGAGCCCTGTGGGGTGTAGGACCCCAAGGAAAAGGTAGTTGGGGCCAGGCACGGCTATGGCCACCTGAGCCCACTGGGGAGGGAAGCTCCGTGGCCCCAAGTAAGGGGGGCAGAGTTGAGCAGCCCCAAGTGAGGGGGCAGCCCCAGGGAGCAGGTATGTCTCCAGATGCCTGAGGCTGTAGTTTGGGCCAGAGGCTGAGTAAGGGGGCTCAGTCCGAGAGAGAGGGGCGAGTCCTGACCCCGGTAGGTCCTCCACTGCTGGGAGGCTGAGTGTGGGTCAAAAAGAAGAGCTAGAATAGAGCACAATGACCTGCTGCTCCGGGGGGAGTGAGACCCCAGAACACCAGTCGTGGTGTGAGTCAAGAATGCCCCAGTGAGGGGTGGCCCCAGAAAGGGGGCAGAGATGAGGAGCCCCAGTGGAGGGGGAGAAAAACCAGAGGGTTAAGAGCCCAGAGGGTGTGAGTGTATAGAGTTGCCCCGGAAGGGGCCAGAGCAAGCTTAGACCCAGTCATGTAATTGGCTGGCCACTACCCTGGTGAGGGTTGTGGGAGAGGCCCAAAAGACGGTACGTCTGCCACCCAAGGTACGAACTAGATAAAGGCTATGGCCTAAGGGGCCCGCTCCAAGTGTTGCCCTGTGGGGTCAGGCCAACTCTCAGGATCTCAATATTGCGCTCTTAGACAGGAGGGTGTGACACAATTGCACATATACAAACACACAAATCAATTAGGTGCATACACACACACACTACCAGCTCAGGCACGTACACATCCAAACCAGCCTAGGCACATGCATACCTATCACCAATTCAACCCCAAAAGTTAGACACAGATCACTAATTCGTATATCATGCACACAATGACATATATACATATATGCACACACACACATTCACCAGTTCACACACATACAACCCACCTACACATACACACAGGTAAGTTCCTAACTTGGATGGTATGGTGTGTATGTGTGAGCTTGGGGTACCTGGGATACTTGGGTGAAGGTTCAGGTGAGAGAGTGAGATAAAGTGTAGGGAGTGAAAGTTGCCAGAACCGGACTTAGAACCAGTGGACTAGAGAAACTGGCTGAGGAACTGAGGCTTGGGGTTACTTAAGATCAGGTGGTCGCTCAGGACAGGTGTCGGAGGTGGCAGAGAGTCAGAAGCAGGAGAGGGAGAAATGAGACAGAAGTTAGAGGGGCAAGGAGCCGAGATTAGAGCAGGGCCAAACCATAGTAAAGCAAAACCCAACTTAGGGGTCCAAATAACAGTTTTATTAAACAAACAACACACTACATAGCCCCATGAAGTTATTGGTACACACACACACACACAATGGCAGCAGGAGAAAGAGACTCAGTGGAAGGGCTGGAGTCCAGGTAGGGAAGAGAAGCAGAGTCCAAGTCCTTGGTTGAAGAGGGGGTGGAGGGTGATAGCTACCTCTCCAGGCTAGAAAGGGGTCCTTGTCCAGTAGGTGTTGTCCAGAGTGGGGTCGCCAGCAGGGCCTCTGGGTGGATAGGTGGTGTGGATGGTGCTGGTCCAGATGGAAATAGCGTCCCACTGGGTCTGTCTTCACTGCCCCTTTTTATAGGGGCAGACCTTGTGTGACCCTAGTGACAGGAGGCATGCCCAAGCAAGGGTCACCCCCTGGTGTACCAAGCATGTGTGCTCCATGCCGGGATGTGCAGTTTCGGATATCTGTAATGGTGGGGTACAATGGTAGAGTTGCTGGTTCTGCAGGTTCTTGTGTTTCAAATACTGGGTTCTTGTCTCTGTTCCTGGGTGAGGTTCATGGTTCCTGTATGAATCAATGCGAGGTGACGGCCTAGTCATTACAGGCCATTCAGTAGAGGCCTGCTATCATTGTATTTCAGTCATTCCCAATCACGCTCATTCATCAGGAAACCAATTTACATTGGAGGGGTACGTGAATCATACAGTTGCAACACAGGGGATTCCCGGGCAGAGGACACAAGATGGAGGCTTGACATACAAAATGGAAACTTGACATGACTTATGCTAACTTACATATATAGGCCTAAAACAGTAATCACACAATATAAAAGCAGGTCAAACATAATAATTATCACTTATAAAACAGTGGGTATCAATATCAAAATAGCAGGGAGCTTATTTGCAAAGAGGGGACAGAAAAACAAAACTTACTACCTAAAATAAAATGTTAAAGCTTATCCTACATCTTAGCTTACTTATACTTATCTATAGGGAATAGAGAGGGAGAGAAAAAGACAGAAATGGTTGGGGAAGGGGAGGAAATGCATTTTAAAAGAAAAAAAGAAAAACTGGGGGTTTTGCTACACAAGAGAGAGCAAGGCAGAATAAGTTGTTGATGCATGAAAGAGACCCTGTAAGGGAGGGTGGAGTGTGGGAGGCCTTAGTGAGAGGAGGCCTAAGCTTGGTCCAGCTGTAGGCCGGGAGCACTGTGTCATCTGGATGCCATCTGTGAGGCTTGGGCTGTGGTGTAGGGGAGGAACAGAGCCACAGATAGTGCCCCCTGGCATCGGGGCAAGAATAGGCAGCCTCCTGCCTTAATTAATATCTTAATTAATTAACAACAAGGCATGGCAGGAAAGTCAGGTGGGTGGCATGCCCAAAGGCAAGTGGGTAAACTAGCACTGTGGCTAGTTGGGGAGCCCCACTTTGTCACACCCAGGTTGGAGTGGGGCCAGAGCCAGAGTTGGAGCTGTAACTCAAAGTGTAGATTGTGGTGTTGGGTGAGTGGAGAGAGGGAGCCAGGGTAGGCTGAGTGGCAGGTACCACAAGGTGCAGGCATTGCAAGGGGAAGGGTAAAGGACCAGGAAACACAGGTACTCCTGGGGGAGGTACTGGGGAGACAAAGGCACAGGGGGACAGGCAGTAGGTGGGGGCAAGTGGTAGGGGAGAACAAGCAGCAGGGGCAAGGGGTAAGGGTAAGGTTGCTTGACTTCCCCTTCATCTACCCCCTGTTACTACTTTTCCTGTCAACTGGGTGGGGGGGGGGAGCAAATTTAAGTAGATGCTCCATTAATTAAGCACTATATATGGAAAACAATAACAAATTTATAACTTTTCCATGTATAGAATATAATTATTGGAGGATCATCTTAAATTCAAAGTCGTTTTGGATTCAGGTAAACACAGTATATATTTCTGCAGTGCCTTATTTCAGTCTTATTGTTAAAGAATTTAGTCAAATTGTCATTTCCTTTTTAAACTGTCAGAATTAATAGAAGGAGGAGTGCTTCAGTGATGTGAATTATCAGGTAAATATTTGAAATGGTGCCAAAATAGCTGTTTTCTACATACTGGAAAGCAATGCTGGCTATGGGGAGAGACAAGAAAAGCTGAACACCTAACTTGTTTCCAGATATTTTGTAAGTGCTTCCTAAGTGTAATGTATGTTCAAAAAATGCCAGTTTGTAAACATTTAACATGCATATAATGTTGATTGCAATATCTATGTAGACTAATAAGAAGTAGGCATGTGGATTCATTGAGTAAGAGAAATAACATGAATCCAATTTCATATCATGCAAAAGCAACGTTTTTTTCAATTAAAATTTGGATTGATTTTTTTTTCTAAAATAATGAGATACACTTGGATGAGATGATATTTCTAACATAACAATGAGAAGTTATTATATTTGATTATGTATCATTAGAAATAATAATTAGAAAACATTAAAAAAAAAAGAAAAACACACAAAACGTAAATGTCATAAAATACATGAAAGCCTCAGTCCTGGTAAATGGCTACACTTGTGGTGGAAGCAGAAGAAAGAAATGCCTGGGTCAGGATCAAGGTATAATATGCTAATTCTAATATGTAAATATTATTTTGTTTCCCTTTTTAATTTTTGAAAGAGATGCATTTGTGGCATATAAAGCAGGATTACTGGGACTAGTGAGCGGTGCTGGCACTATTCATATTTGTGTGTTTAATTTTCACCATCCCATTCTTTAAATGCAGTAGATATGAGATGAAGTATTTGTGTTTCTTACATGATGTGCTTTTAAAATTCATGACCTCTGGTTAGAAAATCACCCACCACACAGGCTCTTGACATTTGTGGGAACTCTTGAAAACAAAAAACAAGCAAAGCCTTTGATTTTGTAGAATGGGATTTGACCAAGATCAATTTAATGATGCCAACAGAAATTATGTAGATTCCATTCTAGGTCTTAGTAGAAATACTAGTAGTGGTATTAATACTTTGGTGCTTCTGTGGCTCACCTCGTTCTTGATATAGGTGGAAATGGTGCTTTGCATGTAAAAACAAAGATAATATCTCTGCAGGATACAGCCAATAAATAAATAATTATTTTCAGTATAGTTAGTATTTGCAAACATTTCTACCAAGTCAGTTAGATTCAGAGCTTCTACTGTGTGTCTATTGCAGGGGTGTCTGCTTCCTGAACATGCTTTTATTTGACTGTGATGGTAAAAAGGGGAAATAAATCAGCACTTTGATTCTCTGAGGGACAGTAAAAACTGAAACCTAGTAACACAGTGCCTGCTTTTCTGACATTAGTATGGAAAGCTAAAATTTCATTGTCCTATTGGAAAGATTTTCTTTGTGAATTAAATTTATATAATTGTTAATTTAGTGACAATTTCTCCTTGTTATGTGGCACTACCACAACTTACTATGAATGGGAGAATAGTTTTCTTTGATCTCTGTTGACCTTCTTTTCCATTTGGCTTGTATGATGTGAAGGTGTCTAATAACACATAACTTTGGTGTGTCTTCAGCATTTTAAAGATTAATTTATAATGACAGATTTTTCAAGGTTTATTTTTAAAAACAGGGATTCCCAAACCATGGCATTGGTACTACTGGTGGTAAGTGAACTTGATATGAAGTGAAATGATGAAACCACAGTTGTGAATAATTAGTATGTGAAATGATAAATTTTGGGAACTGATGCCCTCAAGTATTAATGCTCACTGCTGTCAGATAGTCAATTTGGTCTAGGCATATCGCTAATCAATTCCTTTGTTTCTATAATTTCTATAAATGTTGTGTAAATTCTTCAAATACCCACCTTTCCTTCCCCCCACGCTCCCCAGAACGCCAAGCTATAACTATGCACCAAACATGGATAAGCACTGGATTATGCAGTACACTGGCCCCATGCTGCCTATCCATATGGAATTTACAAATGTCTTACAGCGCAAAAGGCTTCAGACTTTGATGTCAGTTGATGACTCCATGGAAAGGGTAAGTTGATCACATTTATTACATAGTAATATAGTTTCAGTACAGAATCAGATTCTTCTTTCACTTCCATTGGTCTTATGAAAATGAATTTTATTGTCTTCACTGAAGTTACTCTTGATTTTACCCCATGCAAGTGAAAAGAGAAACATGGTTAGATCCCCTGTAGTGATAGAAACCCAATCTACTTATTCAAGTATATGTTTTGACAAATTATCTTACTCTGGCAGTCCTACATAGCTGTTTTGATGACCACTTTAATTGGTAGGAGATTAGCATGATTTTAAAAGGCAAGAATGAACTGTGTGTCCAATAAACTTAAAGAATCAGGTTCAGTAGGTGATCCAGGAGAAGGAATGTATAAAGGAATAGTTAATCTGGTAGAAAACCATGGTACATATGTATGTACATATACACGTGGAGAGTTTTCTACGTTGCATGTACACCACCCTGTTCTCTTTGCAGTTCATCCTTTAACAAATTCTGGGCATCTCAAATAAACAGAAGCACTGACAAAAACTCACGTGTCAGTCTGTTAATATTTATAGGCACATGTTTAGCTGTCCACTGTATTACTGATACATCAATAACAACCTGAAATGTTAGGAGGAGTGTGCAAGACCTTTTATTACAAAACCACTTTCTATCTCCTACAGATCCAAGGATTATTCCATTGATACTAAACGAGAAACTCCCTTAACTTTCAGTAGTGTTAAAATGTATATAGTCTCTTCCCAAGCCATTAACTAGAGCACAAGATATTTGCAAACTCAAAACACAATTGATCGAGTCTGGAAACCATCTATTGTACAGTTGTAGTACAGTTATTCACTAACCAGTTTATGATTGTGAGCATGCGTATTTGCAGACATGCAAAAAAAATGACACTTCAAACTCAGCGAATTTCTGCCCAGAAGAGGCAGTGCCTTAGTTGGACCTGTCTTACCCAACATCTGTATAGACTGGGCACTTTAGTGGGGCTTTTTTGGCACTTTTATCTAATAGCTGACTGAATCAGCTTTGGATGAAAGCACCAAACAGCCCAGCTATCTATACAGATCTATACAGACACTGCAGAGTCAAGTCAAACTAACGTGCTGCTGCTTCCGGTAAAGAGTGAGGGGTCGGGGGGGAGGGGTTGGTTTTTTAACATCTGCAAGCAACCATATTGATTTCTAGGCAATGATAGCACAAGCCAAATAGCACCAAAGATTACCATATTAAACTTTTTAAAATCCCCCGGTTGCAATTTCCTATATATTAAAATATGGATCTAGTTGGCAGGGAACAAAATGTGCCAAATTCATTCCTGGCCTTATTACTGGTTTCAGTAGTTTCACCAATGACACCCAGTGAGGCCAAATCAGACTTATGTGAGAAAAATAATGGTTATATATAAATATGAAAATTATGTCTTGTCATATTTGATTTAGAGTTCGTTCTATGCTGTATTTCAGTTATACCATATGCTTGTGGAGACGGGTGAACTGGAGAATACCTACATTATTTACACCGCTGACCATGGTTACCATATTGGGCAGTTTGGACTGGTCAAGGGGAAGTCAATGCCATATGACTTTGATATTCGAGTTCCTTTCTTTATTCGTGGTCCAAATGTAGAGCCGGGATCAGTGTACGTTCTGCTATGTCTACAAAGCAGCTGTCAAACTTAATGTGAAATCTTTTTTAGCACATTTGCTTGTCATTCTAAGCATGCAGGGGGTGGGGAGTTTCATGAAGGATGCCCAGTTTTTGCCGGGTGCTCCTTCAGAAGAATAAAAGATTTTTTTCTTTTTCATACATTATAAATGGGTTGAAACATACAATAGAAAATAATATCATTTATGATTTTATGTTGAGGCATTGAGCTTTGTTTTTAAAAGTGGGGAGGTTAATAGCCTTCAGCCTGGAAAAGTGAAGGCTCAGAGCTGACTTGGTGGCAGCCTATAAGAATGTAAGGGATATGCATCAGGAACTGGGAGAACATCTGTTCACCAGGGCACCCCAAGGGAAGATGATGTCTAACAGTCACAAACTCCTGGAAGACCTTTTTAGGCTGGACATTAGGAAAAACTTCTTTACCGCCCAAGTCCCCAGAACCTGGAATAGACTCCCACCAGAAGTGGTACAAGCACCCGCTCTGGACACATTTAAGAAACACTTGGATGCTCATCTTGCTGGGATCATTTGGCACCAGCTGACTTCTTGCCCCTTGGGCAGGGCGCTGGACCCGATGATCTCAGAAGGTCCCTTCCAGCCCTAATGTTTATACTCTGGTTCAGTAGAATGGATAGAGTCAGCTTTTATTGTGAGGGGTTTGGGAAGAATAAGGGGGCCAAATTCACTTTTTATTTAATTGTGTTTAGTTCTGATGCTCTTTCTTTGTGACTGTATCAAATATTGGTCTGCTATTCTCAAAGTCACTGTCCTCCTGAAGCAGTCTTTAAACTTAACGCTTCTATAGAGCTTTACATCTCCAAAGTACCCATAAACATTAATTGTCATTCTAACTCCAAGAGAATGTGAAAGATTATGGAATGTACATATAATACAACTATGACCTTTTCTATTAATTTGCAGAGTGCCTCAGATAGTGCTGAATATTGATCTTGCTCCAACTGTTCTGGATATTGCAGGACTTGACACACCTCCAGATATGGACGGCAAGTCTGTCCTAAAACTTCTAGACTTAGAAAAGCCAGGAAACAGGTGGGTCATTGCCATTTCTTAAAGCCAGGGCTGGAGCCAACACCTAAGTAAATCAACTGAATGGAAAAGAAATTGTGGCAAAATAAGCTGTCAGGACCAGTGACCACAGCTGTCAGATTTTAAAACTGTTTTTAAATAGCACATTTATAAAGTTTCAGGTATACCTAAGCAGAGCGGCTTTTTAAAAAAAAAATTATTAACATTAACAGTGCTTTTCAAAAATAGTCACAGCTGCAAGCAGTAAATATTATTTTGCTTTCAGATTTCGAACAAACAAGAAGACGAAAATTTGGCGTGATACGTTCTTAGTGGAAAGAGGGTAATTATTATAACTGAGAGAGTTTTGGTAAACTTGCCTAGTGGAAAAACTCACTTACATGCATATATTCATATCCTCATTCTTTCTCCCTCCTTTTTTTATGATCGCAAAGTTATAAATTTTGCAAGCAAGCACGAAATGAATTGTTTCCAAGTTCCTTATTGCCACTTATGCAGCCCATGGCCATCTTTGCTCCCTGCTTGCATAAGAGATTTGAATGGGTGCTTTCTACAACAAATTTACTGGCCAGTCCTTAACACGTTTTAATTGATTTTAACTTCCCCTCCACTGATTTTTAATCATCACTCGCCTGGCTGATATTCCTTCCTATCTATCACTTTGCTCAAATTCTTGCTATTTGTAAGATGTGCAACTTTCTCCTGTATTTTTTCCTCTTTGGTTAGGAATCTTTCTCCATTTTGTTTAGTAAAGAAAGAATCTATGTGTAAATGAGATGCATAAAAATACGCCTATCCATATTTCCTGGACCATCATGGCTACAAAACCACTCCAGCACTAGTAAAAGAGGGAAGTTATTGAAATTTTCCGCTCACAATAGAAAATCCATAAAGAAAATGCATTGCTTTTGAAAATTTGTCCGAATCTGTACGCACTGGTCCACTAAAAGATATCATCCACAAAAATCCTTGCTTCAGGCAAAAGCATAGTTATTACTCTTTTCCCTAACATTCTTATAATTCATCTATTGTTACTGTGAAAATTCTCAGAGTGAAAGTATTACAGAAATTCCCTTTATGG
>NW_005842632.1:109581-147744 GCF_000455745.1 Alligator sinensis | reverse complement strand
TCCTGACTTCACAGGTTCTGTGGACTTCACAGGTTCTGTGGATATGGCCATATGATTAGTTTATGTAGGGCACATCTTTACAAGATGCTACATCACAGTGACGTAGCATCAGCAGGCACTAACCATGACACCACCACTACTGTGCAGCAGTAGCTACTGCTGGCTACTAGAGTAGATCTTCAGCACGTCACTCGAATTACCCATTCACCATAGGAGCCCTTGTTAAATCTTACTAGCACACTAATATTTTTCTCTTCAAGGGTAGCCACTAGAGGATAAACTTTGATTTTTTTTTTTTTAGTTAATTTCATCCTCTCCAAATTTTTGAGGGTACATTATTTGTGAAATGTTAATCTTTTTTCACCTTTTTTTAAAGCAAATTTCTGCGCAAGAAGGAGGAGCCCAATAAAACAGTTCAACAGTCTAATCATTTACCAAAATATGAGAGAGTAAAGGAATTATGCCAACAAGCAAGGTACCAGACAGCGTGTGAGCAACCAGGACAGGTGAGCAATGAACAGCAGAAATACTGTATATGCCATAATGAAATGTGATTCCAGGGATGATGTAATGAATGAATGAAAATTTTCTGGAATATACTACAAATACCATTTTCCTCAAGTAGCTCTAAAATCATTTATCAAAAAAACCCATTGTGGTATATCATAGTGTTTTAAGAATTTGATTACCTCTTCAGGGCAGCTCACAGTTTGCCCTTCACACCCACACGGGGAAATAAGGAAAAATAAAGAAGACCTGCTACCTAGCTGACATGGAAGTACACATATTGCAAGTTGCAGCATGGTGGGGAAAGCTTTTTCCATGAGTTTGCTATTTTCCATCCTGTACAAGCCGGCAGTCAGGGGTGGGGAGATTCATTCTTGTTCCTTGTCTCTGCAATGCATCAGCCAGCACATCAGTGGCTGGCCAAGTAAAAGGTTGTTTCAGGTTACTTCCCACCATGGAGCAAAGGAGGAATCAAAAGCCAATGACTTTGAGTCACAATTCAGTGCCTGGATACATGGATTGGGCAACAATACATTGACCCCTTATTCAAGGCTTGAAGTGAAACTCCCTAATCAAAAGTTATTTATTGTGTAATTGATGAATCTGTAGCCACTCATGGAAGATTTGAAACATAATTCCATGTGCATAATATTGTCTTTAAGGCAATTATTATTTAAATAAAACAATTCTTCAATTTAAAAAAAAAAATTGTTAGTGAGAACCACAGTCTGCTTATGTAACTCAAAAAGTTACTGAAACCATTGGGTAATGTGGGTAAAGCATGCAGAAACATCATCTCAACTTTGCTGAGGTTAACAACTAGAATATATAAATGTTAATCATCTGTCAAGCATGTTTTTAGCTGTTTCATAGTTTCATAGTTGGTAGGGTGAGAAGGGACCTGAGGAGATCATCTAGTCCGACCCCCTGCCGTGGCAGGAAAGAGTACTGGGGTCAAACGACCCTGGCCAGATGTTCATCCAGCCTTTTTTTAAAGACCCCCAGGGTAGGAGCCAGCACCACTTCGTTTGGAAGTTCGTTCCAGGTCCGAGCCGCCCTGACAGTGAAATAGCACCTCCTAATGTCTAGCCTGAAACCACTGTCCACTAGCTTGTGTCCGTTGTTTCTTGTAACTCCTGGGAATGCTCAGGGGAACAGGGACTCTCCCAATGCCTGTTGGTCCCCCTTGACTGACTAGTTTGTAGACTGCCACTAGATCCCCTTTCAGCCTTCTCTTTTGGAGGCTGAACAGGTTCAGGTCCCTCAGCCTCTCCTCATAGGGCCTGCCTTGCTGACCCCTGATCATGCGGGTGGCCCTCCTCTGGACCCTCTCCATATTGGCCACATCCCTCCTGAAGTGTGGCTCCCAGAACTGGACACAGTTTTCCAGCTGCCTGACCAGTGTCGCATAGAGGGCAGGGGATCACCTCCTTGGACCTGCTTGAGATGCATCTGTGGATGCACGAGAAGGTATGGTTGGCCTTCCTGACCGCGTCCCCACTTTGTCAGTCCATATTCATTGTGGCATCAATGATGACTTCAAGATCCTTTTCTGTCTTGACACTGGTGAGAAGGGAGTTCCCCAGCCATGAGAAGGGAGTTCCCCAGCCTGTTAATTGGTACATAATAAATAGAAAGGCCTTCCTGTTGATTATGGGCAGTACCTTTACTTAGTACCTTTATTTGATGATGGGTGAACACTCACGAACAAGTAAGATTGTCTTCCAAGGATCTTAATAGTGAGTCCGCAGGTGTCTCCATAGCCCAATTCTAGATCCACATGTCTTGTTGCAGTGAGGGCAGGTGTTTCCAGGAGGGATGGGCACTGTGTAGCTGCTCTGGATGTTCTGGTGTTCTTTTTGCCTGTTCCTCTTTGCCTCTTCTGCCTGTCGACAAGCTGTTTCAAAGTGTTGAGGTCCCTCCCAAAAAGCTTTCCTCCATTTTGGTTGGTCCTGAGCAAGGGTCTCCGCTTGAAGTGTTGATGTCGATGTTTGCTTTCAGGGTGACTTTGAAGTGTTTCCTTTGCCACTACTTTGCTGACCTTCTTTCAGCTGTTAGAAAAAGATTCTCTTTGGAAGGCGGGAGTCAGGCATGCGAACAACATGACCTATCCAGCAAAGTTGGTTTTGGATGATCATGGCCTCAATGCTGTTGGAATTTGCTTCAGCCAAGTCACTAATGCTTGTGCATCTATCCTCCCAGCTTATCCGAAGGATCTTGTGAAGGCACCATTGGTGGTCCTTTTCCAAGCTCTAGAGATATCTTCTGTATGTGGTCCAAGTTTCCGAGCCATACAGCAGAGCTGGAATGACAATGGCTCAATAAACCAAGAGCTTCATTTCAGCAAGGATGTCATGATTTAAAAAGACATCCAAAGGCTGCGCTTGCACATTTCAAGCAGTGTTGTATTTCCAAATGAATGTCTGCCTTTGATGAAAGATGTTTTCCAAGATAGGCAAGTGATCCACATTATGTAGAAATTCTCCATTGATTTGAATGAAGGGGTGGTTTGTTTCTCCATTTGGAGCAGGTTGGTAAAGGACTTGCATTTTCCTGATGTTTAGAGTTAGGCCAATACGCTTGTAGACTTCCGAAAATACATTAAGAATGGTCTGGAAGTCTATTTCAGATTAAGCAATGACAGCATTGTCTTCCGCATACTGGAGCTCCATTATGGATGTTATCATGGTCTTCATTTTGGAGTTGAGTCTGTTGAGGTTGAAGTCTTCCATACATCTTATACACAATGTCAATTCTAGGTGGGAGCTTTCTGTCAACAAGGTGTGTTATGGTGGAGATGAAAATGGAAAATAATATTGGAGTGATGATGCAACCTTGCTTCACTCCAGTTTTCACCTCAAAAGGTTCTGTTTGATTCCTGTTGCTGAGAACCCTTGCTGACATGTTGTCATGGAGAAGTCTCAGAACACTGATGAACTTGTTTGGGCAGCCAATTTTGGACAGGATTTTCCATAGGGATTCACAGTTTACAGAATTGAAGGCTTTAGAGAGGTTGATGAAGGCCAAATAGAGGTTGATTATGCTCACGACACTTCTCCTGGATTTGACATGCTGTAAAGCTCATGTCCGCAGTTCCTCAAGATGGTCTGAAGCTGCTTTTGAGATTCTTGACAACAAGGGCATACTGTTGGTTCATACCCATCTTACTGTCCACTGTAACCCCAGGTTCTGTTCTGCAGGGCTGCTGCACAGCCAGTCAGGCCCCAGATTGTACCGGTGCATGGGACTGGTCTATCTTAAGTGCAGGACTTTGCACTTGTCCTTATTGGACTTCACAAGATTTCTTTTGGCCCAATCCTCTAATTTGTCGAGGACACTCTGAATCCTAGCCCTACCCTCCAGCATATCTACTACTCCTCTCAGCTTGGTGTTATCTGCAAACTTGCTGAGGGTGCATTCTATGCCATCTTCCAGGTCATTTTGGTGAATAGTGAACAAAACTGGCCCCAGGACTGATCCCTGGGGCACTCCACTTGATGCCGGCTGCCAACTAGACATCAAGCCACTGATTACTACTCTCAGAACCCAATGCTCTAGCCAGTTTTCTATCTTCCTTACAGTCCATTCATCCAGCCTGTACTTCCTTAGCTTGCCTGTGAGAATGCTGTTCAAAACTGTATCAAAGTCCTCACTAAAATCAAGGTATACCATGTCCACTGGTTTCCCTGCATCCACAGAGTCAGTCACCTCATCATAGAGGGGAGTCAGGTTAGTTAGGCATGACTTGCCCTTGGTGAATCCTTTCTGACTGTTCCTAATCACCTTCTCCTCCAAGTACTTAGAAGTGGATTCCTTGATGATGTGCTCCATGATTTTTCCAGGGACTGAGGACTGGTCTGTAGTCCATCCCTGTCCCCATCCCCGTCCCCCGTCCCCCCCGCCCTGATCCTCCTTTTTCCCTTTCTTAAATATGGGGACTGTGTTTGCCACTTTCTAATCATCTGGGACATCTCCTGATAGCCATAAGTTTTTGAAGATGATGGCCAATGACTCTGCAATCACATCAGCCAACTCCCTCAGCACCCTTTGGTGTATCCCCTCTGGCCCCAGGGACTTGTATGTGCCCAGCTTTTCTAAATAGTCCCTAACCTGTTCTTTCACCACTGTTGGCTGCTCACCTCCTCCCCAAGCTATGCTGCCAGGTGCAGTAGTCTGGGAGCTCACCTTGCGTGTGAAGACTGAAGTGAAAAAGGCATTGAGATCCTTACTCTGCTGCTCTGCATCCTTTCTTTCCTCAGGATCCTGAACTCAGTCATTTCTTGGTCTTTGCTGCCCAAGTTGTCATCTATTAATACGTTCCCCACCAATTCTTCCCTGTTTGTGAGCAGCAGGTCAAGAAGAGCATGGCCCCTAGTTGGCCTCTCCAGCATTTGCACCAGGAAGTTGTCCCCAACACTCTCCAAAAGCTTCCTGGATTGCCTGTGCACTGCTGTATTGCTCTCCGGGCAAAAGTCAGAGTGATTGAAGTCCTCCATGAGAACCAGGGCCTGTGACTGGGAAATTTCTGCTAGCTGTTTGAAGATAGCCTCATCCACCAATGCCTCCTGGACTGGTGGTCTATAGCAGACTCCCACCACAACATCACCCTTGTTGCTCTCTCTTCTGACTCTAACACAAAGACTTTCAACAGGCCTATCTCCAGTTTCATACTCTGAATTCTGCAATTTAACCATTCCTATTGGTTGCTTTGGTGCCTCTGGCCATTCTGAATCATCCATTGGAAGTGCCTACCATTGTCTGTTCTCTGTATGAACCATCCTGGCACCTAAAACTAAATCACTTTTAGTTGTCCCCAAAGTCTGTTTTTTGACTGTGTCAAAAGCACCAACTTGGATCATTTTGAATCATCCTACTGGGGCAGGGACTTAAAAGTTAGGTGAGGCAATACCTAATTTAAGGCCTATAGCAAGAAAATTTGAATCCCGGCCCTAGTAAATAAGTAATATCTTTCATGACTTTCTAATATAATAGAATGTAAAAATTAAACATCTGAATGACTGTACTTTAAGCTGTACATAATTACTGAAGCATATATAAAGAGTATTTTCTTGATTAGCAAAAAGAAGTACCAGATTTAGAGTACAGGCTATATTTAGTTGCAAATCAGCATGCCTTAACCAGTGAGTATCTGCCTGTCTTTAGAAAAATAAGTATAAATACATATGCAAAACAAAATTAAAATTCACTATTGCTGATTTCAGTTTTGATTAAAATTGGTGATTTTGAATCACTTTGATTTAAATCAGCCCACCTTGTTTCCTAATAATATGCCTGCTTTTTGCTAAAGGATCAGATTTTCAAATCTTGGTAGATATAACTGAAGGTATGCACTGGCACAGGCACACACACCCTTGTACACAAATGCATGTTGCACCCATATTGGATGCATTTTGTCACGCAAAGATATGTAAGGTTTCTGACTGGCCACACAATAGTGCACAGATTCCCAGTTTTGCATTATTTACTGTCAGTGCCTCCATCTCATCTGGATTTCAAGCTCCTCCTCCTTCACTTTATATTTTGGGATGTTTCAATACAGTTTTCTCTTATATTTGGAGTATGAGTCACCTATGCAATTCAGATATTGCTTAAAGTTCAAATTCCAGTTCTGACTCCATTCTCCCCATCCTGTTCCAGTGCATGTGCTTGGTGAGACAGAGTTTTTAGTCAGGCCCATCTATAATATACCATACCATTAACCAGGTTCTCTGACCACAGTACTTAAGCAAAGAAAATAAAATAAAAACTACATATTTCCCAGTGTGGGAGTATCTTGTAGGTACAGAGATGGAGTAGCAGGCTCCTTATTTCCTCCTTCCCTAGCAACTCAGAGAGGAAGTGTGGCAAGATAGTGCTCTGGATGGGCCTTTGAAGTTAGCTACAGCAGAAAATCTGTATATTTCCTTCTTGTATAGCTTAGTGTTTTTGCCTTAAGTGGATGCAACCTTATTGACCTCAGTGGAGTTCAACTCAGTTCCTTCATTATTGGTTATGTCCATCTCTGTGCTTGTCTATCATGCTATTTTTTTGTAATTTTCCATTAGTCAGCGACAGATCTATCCCCAGATCTTTTATGCTGATAAGATAACAATCAGGAAGTATTTATTGCTATACCACTATTGGCATTTGTGCTTAAAATTAGAAATAACTGACATTCATTTGCACATAAATTCTTAGCAGTGCCAGCAGTAGGGAACAGATGATACAGTAACACATCAGGATAGAAGGTTAAAATGTTGTGCATTTAAAAGAATCACCTTACATTAATAAAAAGAAGATAAGTGGTGGTGCAAACAAATACTGCTGTAGAATAACTATATTTAACTTTGTGGCACCAATTCTGCCCTCAGATACACTGATACAATTTCTACTGAAATCAAGAGTGGGGAGTGCATGATAGCGAGAGGTATCAGGGAAGAAGAAGGACAGGCAGCTTACCCTACTACTAATTACTTATTCTCTTGACCCTTTCTCTTCTTCCACTAACTTTTAGACACCCACTAAATGTCAAACTGCTGTGCAAGTAACTACTGTACCATTAGTGCTTTCCTTTGGCCATATAACTTGTCACTCACAGATCAAGTTAATGCACTTCCCCCTTCCTCCCCCTATATTGGAAATTACCCCAGTATTTAATTTGGCCTATGTAATTTCACAGTATTTCCCACATGACTATCACTGGTTGTGGTCCATGAACTGATGCTTTACTTCTTTCCACCACAGGATGAAATCCATTCTTTTTATTCAGTATCAGATTAACTAGACTTGGTTACTCTCAAGGTCTAAAATTTCATCCAAATGGAATTTTAATTTTAAATCTCCCCAGCATAAAAAAAACAACAACTCTGCAGCCTCTCCAACATGAAGAATATAACGCTGAATGTTAATATTTCAATTTCTAGGTTGGTTGACCCAACCACACCAAACCCATAGGGAGGGCTTGTTTATTTTATGGCCATGCATCTCATGCCATCTGTGCCACACAACCTGCCAGCTCTTCTCTTATGAACAGCGGAGGCTTGAAACATGCAAGAATCCTGCACTTGTAAGGTGTCGGTCTGCTGCCAGTTGAAATGAGCAGAGCCAAATGGCAGAATGGAAAAATAGCATCACTGTACACAGGTTTACATAATATGCATGCTTACGTACTAAACCAGCCTGGTGTAGGTATAATGTCATATGTCCCAGCCTTCACTGTGTTCCTTTAAAACCTCTTAATTGGAGATGCAAAATGTTCCACACACATGTGGATTTCTATCTTAGAACTGCCCTATAAGGTAATGTTATAGATTTGGTTCTATTTTAGAACTATGCTTAAAGCCCATACAATTAAGTTTGCTTAAACTAGAAGATTTTTTTATGTCTTTTAAAGCTTTACTGATAGTCACTACAGAGATGCTGCTGAATCCAAACATCAGTTTTGCAGTAAATTTGTAAGACTCTTGGGCCCAAGCCAAAAAGCATTTCATATTGTATGTACACATATGTGCCTTTTATTTCTCATGCATACTTTTACTCTAGGTCTTTAAGTGACAGAGTTGTATTTTATTTTCTTCATGTTATCTCATCAGTATTCAGTTAAAGGCTTGTCTGTTTGTAATGCTAATAGGACCCCTGCCATCATTCAACCTACAGATAATATTGTAAAAGGAAATTAGAATGTAGCTTATTAGGTGTAGCCTGGTTTGGCTCAAGTATCTATGTTCTCATAAAATAAATATCCCTGAGACCATACATTTGTAAAGGTCAGCTTTATGACCAGCTGCAGAGTATGAATAAAAACACATAAGTCGGTAAGAGCTGGATAGATGTTTCAGATGGCTAGCCAGGAATCAACGGCCAGATCCCAGGCACCCACTAAAAGCTAGCTAAAATTATGATACAGCGTATTAACATCACTCAACAATTCTGTTAGTTTCAAAACAACCTCACTACAGTTATAGCAGCAAGAAAGCATTGATGATGATGAGCAAGTAAAGTAGAATCAGCCTACGGCTTCATGCCTTATTTTGCCCATTGCCTCAGCTTGTCATTTTCCATGTTCTTGTCTGCCATAAAAGCAGTGTTAAAAAAAAATCCTACATACAGATACCAGTAACCATCACCAGTCTGGTTTGTTACATAATTCATTATCTTCACTGTCAGCCATTTAAATTTGTTTGTCCAAAGTCTAGATACAAATACAAATATTTTTTAATGGAAATTGCATGTTTAAAATTAGGCACTAATGAATGCTCCATTTATGTAAACAAATATAAAACTACTAATCTGGCAAAAAATATAAGTCAGTTCTTTGACTAATGGTTATTATTTCATACCAGTACTTATTTGTATCTAAGATGGTGATAACTTAGCATGTCCAGATTCCTGCACAGAAGAACACCTATGCCAGCTCAGTACCACTTCCTCATATGTCCCTTGTCATCACCCTGTCTGGGACCCCTGTTCAATAGAGCACTTAAACTTACTATTAGCATATTATTAATTTCAGTGCTACTGTTCATACTTTTACAATTAAACTTGTACTTCAGTGCTTTGCTGAATTTTGCCCTATGTGCTCTTTTATCTCCTCCTCAGTCTAGACCCATCCCTTGAAGAATCTAAAATCATACCAGGTACCTGACAGACACGGGCCCTCTCTACACATTACATGTATTACACAATTACCTGGTTAAATGCACAATTGATTTAGACTGGCTATACATGAAAATTAACTATGATGCCTTAAAAAGGTCCAACCAGCTATAAAGTTATTGCTGGAAAAAGTCAATGTAATCACTTTATAGCTGGTTTCTCTCCAGCTTACAAATTTGTACATATAGCCTGGGCCCCCATGGCTGGGAGCCCCATCAGCTGACTGGAGCTCCCAACTGGGGGGGGCCCATGTGAGCCTGGGAGCTCCCAGCTGATGCTGGCTCCCAGCTATGAAGGTGCAACTGCAGCTGCTGCAATCTCCCAGGTGCAGGATGCACCACATAGCAGCTTGTGTCTTCCATTTGGAGGGGTGTGTGAGGCAGCCTTGTGACTGGGAGCCCCGTCTCCTGAGGAGCTCCCAGCTGCAGAAACTTGAGCAGAATCGGGCTCCCCCTGCACCAGCAAGAAGGCATGATGGGGTCTGATGCTGGATCCCACAATCACACCTCCTGCTGTACATGTGTAGCATGGCAGTAAGCACGATTGTGTGGATTACACATTAGATCCTATCGCACCTTTACCTGCATGTGTAGAGGGCCCCACAGAGTTGCAGTTTAGCTACCCAGTAATTTCTAAGAATCATCAGGAAATGTTATATTACTCTCTGGTAGGTAACATGCCAACTAAATGTAAAGATAAAGCATTCTTTATTATTGGAGAAAATCCTTCAGATTGAGGTGAGAGAAGAGAAGGTGAATACCATATTTCAATCCAGGCTTTTCCCTTAAGTAGCAAGTATTTTTTTCCAGGTTTGCCAGTTCCCTTTTCTTAATTTGGTTCACTATTCTACTTCAGTGAATGTTTGGGAAGACCTTTGTTTCACAAGTAACATCCATTTACCATGTGTTTAAAAACAAACTGATTTCTATTTTATCTCCACCTCCTACTTCTAGGATGTTTGCATCAGTGTCACCATTCTAAATCACATTTCATTCTACTGGCCACATCAGTTCAGGGTTTATATATGTATAAATGTATTCACCTTTACATTTCCCATAATTACAGCAGCATGGTGTAACATAGACCTTCTCTTACATGTGTTTCATCCCTGGGTTTAAAGCTTCAGAATCCTTTGACCTATTAGGCATAGCGCTATTATAATAACACTGCTATTATAACCTCATAGGCACATTGTATCCTGGACTGCCCAGGGTGTTCTTTGTATACGTCTGAATGCAGATTTGGATTTCAGCCTAAACTTGAAAGATTCATCACAGGTTTGATAGATGATCAGAGAAACTTGTACTGATAGTATTGAGTTGTAAGCGCTCACAAGACTATCTAGAAGATCCAAGAGCGATTACTGAGATAATGTATATTGGATGTCCATTAATAGACTCAACATGGGACATAAATGCATATGTTTCCAGTATTGATTTTCTTCCAAATTAAAGTAATCTTTAAGCTGTCAGAGGAAAAGTGATATCCTTAATGGAAAAGTTGGCAAATAAATGGTTTTCTTATCTATCGAACCTGACTCCTGAATATCTATTCTTTAACTTTGTTTTGCAAACTACTTTACCTTTTACATTGTAAGATTGGTTGAAGTTTAGCTTTTTTAAACAGTAGCAACTATGCATTTCTTGTATACTGTGTAGTGATAAACTGAGGACTTTTTATTACACAGTTTTGTTTTTAAATGTAATTATTTTTCCTTTTTTTTTCCTCCTCACTCGCTTTTTCTTCTGAAAGACATTATTCAAAGTTGGTCATAAAAGGGAACATTATATAAAATTAGACAGCAACTCTAAAAGACTTGTAGCTGTATTATAGTTCCAATTGCCTATTTTTCAATGTTTTATAGCTTGGCTATAAAACTTGACAAGATATTTAACATTAAAATGTCTACTGCAAATGTTCAATAATTGCCTTTCATAAAACTCTTAGCATGCCCACTGCTAAGACACTTTTCACAAATTGCCTAATTAATTTCCTCTGCATATATGTTGCAGCAACTCCCTCAAAGCTATCACAGTCTATTAGCTGAACAATGTCAATTTAAAATACTGCTTAAGTAAATGTTTAATGTGTAGTAGGCTGCAGTGACTCAGGCTAAATTAGTATTTGTGAGGGGATTTAATTATATTGAGTAAAGAAATGCATTTAATTTTGAAGTAAAGGAGCAAACTGATAAGAGTTAGGAAATTTGAACACTGGTGTCAACTCCTTTGCTGTTGTCTGTCTGTCTTGCTAATAAAGGGTGTAAGTTACAACTGGAATTGTGCCAATACTAATGTAAGGTTAAATGACCATGTACAAACAGTCACCTTAATTAGCCCATCTGCTCCCATATGTCTTCAGATTTATTCAATCTGGGCAAAAGTCTGCCCTCAACTATAAACACATAACTCCCAGTGAAGTCATCTGAGGACAAGATTTTATTGCTTTTACACCATAGCAGCAGTCCCATTAAGGCACATGTGTGGATAGACTTTCTGCGCAGAGCCAAGTGACCATACCTCATTAGCAGCAGTTCTTTTATACTTCCCCCTCCTCTGAGTTACAACTGCACTGTTCACCCACAAGGTAACAGTGGTTGCACTCTGGAGAGGAGACAGTAGCACTATATATACACATCCAGCCAGCCATCTGTAGATACATGTTTACATCAGTAAAGATTTGGCCTGTGCTTAGACCCCATTCTGGACCCCACATTGCAATGGCATTGGTGTATTGTGTAAATGGTTACCATGTTTACCCAAATCCAAGACAACTCTGAATTTAAAATGAGCCCCCCCACCCCCAATAATTCTGTTCTATACATGGAAAAATTATAAATTTGTTATAATTTTCCATGTTTATAATCTAATTATTGGAAGGTCATCTTAAATTTGTCCTCCCTACCACTGCAGTGGGGAAAGCAGTGATGGGGGGCAGGTGCTGCAGGAGGCAGTGGCGGAGTCAAGCATCTAGACCCCTGCCCCTTGACCTCCCCCTCACACATTGCTCTCTGCTGCCTGTCCCCTCCACCACTTGCCCCCTACATGTCTGCACCCCTGGAGCATGCCCTCCTGCTGGTGCCTTCCCCCTGACTGCACCCCCCTGCTGCCTGCCTGTTCTTGCTGTCCCCGCTCCACCACCTCTGTCCAACCTACAGCCTGTCCCCACCACAATGTCTCCTCCTGTCCTTCCTGCTGCTTACACTTTCTCTGGCTCCAGCAGGCTCCTACCCCAAACTCACTCTACCCTGGGGCACAGAGAACATGCTTGCTCTGGCCCCAGCCTGGCCTGGTAGCAGCAGTTCCTATTTCAAAGCATAGTATGGGGGAGGGATGAAAGATGGAGAGTTGAGGTCTGCACCGATCATAGCTTTCTTTTAGGCATAGGCTACTTCTGAATGCCAGAAGAGTGGTTGTTATGATATTTTAGACTGACTTTCTGCATTATACATGGTCAGTTCTTGACTATGTTAACATAATTATAGAATCATTGAAAGTAAATATGAAAATTCCATTGTATAACTCAAAGCCATTTTATAGTTAGACTTTTATTATTTTTAAGGAAAAGAAAAAACAAGGGGATCTGCAGAATTTATTTAATACATTTTAATCCAAGAACTTTTATGAATTAAGTCCATGGTTAAGCAGTTTAGTTTAAATATTTTTTAAAACCCCCCAAAACCCCCTACTAGGCCATTGAATCCACCTGCAAGAGAAAAGGCATTTCAATTTCAATTGTTATGCTGGACAAAGAAATACATATTCATTCTGAATTTTTAAATAGCATTATATTTCTAAAGAGTACTAGAAATAGTTGCTTATATTTCTAAACATCTGGTACATATTTAGTAGATACAGTTGATTCTCAAATTCAATCTGTATTTATCTTGTTAATAATAATAGCCAAATTGTCTTAGATCCATGTGCATAGTAAAGATTCTGCAGACCAGATCAAGGCTGTGAGTCATAGATTGCCAATCCCTGACATAAGGGGTTTAGTATGCTAGGTTAAAAGGTATGTAGTAGATGTAGGAGTACTGCTGTCCATGCTTGAAGAAATCTATGTGTGTACTAATCAGTCTTCTCAGTATTGTCCCTCTCTTTCAGTTGGAGATACTAAGACCAACATTTTTAAAAATGGGTGCCTAAAGTAAGCAATCAAATCCTTATCTAAGACCCTACCAAAAATGATCTTTTTTTCTTCTCTTTTTCTGTCTTTAAAGGACCAAGCTGTGTATGTTCATCAGCTCTGACAAAAAGGGCACTTTTAGTTAGGTGCCTAAATATGAATTTTCCACAAATGTACTTTGTCATTGATGTTACTAAAGCAGTGCAATGAGGAAGTGGCAGATTGGGGATCAAACTCAGGAGTTCCTAGATCACAGGCCTTGGGCAACACTTTCAAGCAAAAGTGTCATAATAAAAATTAAAAGATCAAGGGAATCTATGGCAATGTAGTTGTGTTGACTGAAAATAGTGGGCTAAGAGTTTGTAATGTGTTTCTTAATTAGAGATACTGGCATAGTGTGAAAAGAAAAGAAAAGCCTCAAGTGCTTTTACAATTTAAATGGAACCCACTACAGAAATCCTTGTGGATCCTGGACTGTTGGCATTAGAATCAGACAGACACGGTGCAGACTGTTTGAAAGGAACTCTGCTTCTTCTCATTCTTTCTCCCTCACTATGAGACTCAGTACCGCTAAGCTTGCGACCCAGCACCCTGCCATGGGCTGCCTGTCTTCACCTCCTGGAGCATCCAAGCTGCTTGCTCTTACCCATGCTGCTCATCCACTGTCCTGCTGTAGGACAGCAGCAGTGAGGGTAAGCACAGGCACAACAGAGCAGCAGGGAGGACTGCAGAGAGAGGTGCTGCAGAAGGGAAGGAGCAGCATGGCACAGCTATGTACTACCTAATTGCCCCGTACTGTCCTAGGCCAGGTTGAACCTTTGCAGGCTGGATCCATCCCGCGGGCCATAGGTTGCCAATCTTTACTCTAAGATGCTTCCCTCTCCCTTCCCTGACAGACTTTTCTCACTCTGATGACACCCTTCTGTCCCCTCGCATAAAATATATGGACCCAGCAGAGTTTGGTAGCTTAGGGTGACGTGGGTAAATACTCTAAGGAGGGCAGATCATAAGATTAGACTTTGTTAAGGATGTAAATTAATTGTTAATGCTTTATGCATTAGTATAAAACACATCAGAATTTGTCCCTCATTTCATGGAATCCCATTATTGACCTGATCTCAGTCCTTCTCCTTCAGCTTTTTTCCTCTGAATCACATTAAATTTCAAGTCATAGAATAAAGACCCAAAGTTTATTTTTTCAAAGGAAAAAAAAGGAGAGCTGGTGAAAACATCCCTGACAGCTGTACTCTGTGGCTCAGTAAATTTAAGCTTTTTACTTGTTCCTTTCAAGGATGTGTTTAGTCTAGATTCCCTTGATTTATATATCTTTTTTGGCTGGGTTGTATTTTTTTATGCAGATTTCCACTGATTTAATTCAAGTTCATGCTTGCCTAGGATGAGACAGAAGAATGTGAGTGAATTTAATCCTTGAAAAGGTTTCTTTTGCAAACCATCATTTAAAGAATTGGTTAGCTTTTAATGCCATCTCCCATTATGTTTTACAAAAAACATTCTGAAATAGGTGGAACTTGGAACTGTGTTGTGAATTCATCTCTATTTTCCACTTACAGAAGTGGCAGTGCATTGAAGATACATCTGGCAAACTTCGAATTCACAAGTGTAAAGGATCTAGTGATATGCTCGCCATCAGGAAGAGAACACGAAGCATACACTCCAGGGGATACAGCAGTAAAGACAAAGACTGCAACTGTGAAGATACTGATTACCGAGCCAGCAGGACCCAGAGGAAAAATCAAAGACAGTTCATGAGAAACCCTAATACACAAAGTAGGTGATATCAGGTAGCAGGAGTGAAGTTAACTGAGAAATGCTGTAGCAGCAAGCAATTATATATGTAACAAATACACCTGTAGTCTACATTTGAATAATTGCTTCTTTGAGGAGTCGGAACTTACTTGGCTGATACCACAGTAAGAAAACTATTTAAGCCAATTGTTGTAACGATGATGTTTTGGTGCCACCTATTGTGCTGGTTGAATATAAAACATAAGAGTAACATAAAATCAGTACAACTATTATTTCATCAATACTACATTGGTTAAAATGTTGTTCTTTGAAATTCACTAGGTGTTTCAAAAAATCAGACATTAAAAAATGTTGTCAAAAGTTATATCTTAATAACCTGAGCATTTTATCAAAACTAACATAATGTGTTTGTAGTTTAATGAGTTAGAAGCTAGTGTACTCTGGTGGACTGCACTGTAAAATGAAGCTGCTATGAGATTAAATATACTACTATTCAACTGACATTAGACTTAAAAAAAATTTCAAATGGCTGAGTACATAAGGTTGGACCCAGAGAGTATTAGTCGATGGAAGTGAATCATTATGGTGCTCCATGACTAGTGGTGTCCCCCAAGGCTCCGTCCTCGGACCGGTTCTCTTTAGTGTCTTTATCAACAATGTGGACACTGGTGTCAGAAGTGGACTGGCCAAGTTCGCCAATGACACTAAACTTTGGGGTAGAGCATCCACACCTGAGTATAGGATGGTGATCCGGGCTGATTTGGATAGGCTTAGAAAGTGGGCAGATATAAACCCGATGGTGTTCAATACTGAAAAATGCAAGGTACTCCACTGGGGGGGACCCACAGCAAGCTTATAGGTTCGGCAGTGCTATGCTCGCTAGCACCACAGCTGAAAGAGACTTGGGGGTCATGACTGACCACAAGATGAACGTGAGCCACCAATGCAATGTCGCAGTCGGTAAAGCAAACAAAACTCTGGCTTGCATCTATAGATGCTTCTCAAGTAAATCTCAGGGTGTCATCCTCCCACTGTACTCGGCCTTGGTGAGGCCGCAGCTGGAGTACTGCATCCAAACCTGGACTCCACAATTCAAGACAGATGTGGAGAGGCTTGAGAGAGTCCAGAGGAGAGCCATGCATATGATCAGAGGGCAAGAGAACAGGCCTTACAATGAGAGGCTGAGAGCTATGGGACTCCTCAGCCTGGAAAAGCGCAGGCTCAGGGGTGACCCGGTGGCAGCCTATAAGTATATAAGGGTTGTGCATCATGATCTGGGGGAATGCCTGTTCACCAGAGCGCCTCAAGGGATGACAAGGTCCAATGGTCACAAACTCCTCCAAGACCATTTTAGGCTGGACATAAGGAAAAACTTCTTTACTGTCCAAGCCGTCAAGGCCTGGAATAGACTCCCTCCAGAGGTGGTGCAGGCACCTACTCTGGACTCTTAAGAAACATTTGGACACTTGCCTTGCTGGGATCCTTTGACCCTAGCTGACTATCTGCCCCTGGGACAGGGGGCTGGACTTGATGATCTTTCGAGGTCCCTTCCATCCCTAATGTCTATGAAATCTATGAAATAACAAAACAAAGTACTAGTTTGGGAAGGGGTCAGGTAGAAGAAGAAACCCTCCAAGTTTCAATTTGTGAAGGTTGTCTTCAACCATCCTCCCCTTGTTGGACTTTGTCAAGCTCAAATTTGGACAGCTCTGCCATTTTCCCAGCCTAGTGGACTTCCTGGATCTACAAGCCATGGAACAAAATTCTCAACAGCCATCATGCCACCACAGTTCCATTAAAAGTTGCAATATTGTTGGTTGTAGGCATAACTAATGAGTTTTGCACCATCAGCAGAGAGCCTGGAGGGAAGAGAGGGGTATCAATCTTACTGTCCCTGGAGCTTCAAAGACCATGGCTGTTCCTGCTGTGGCATGCACTCCACAGGGCTCCCCTCTAAATTGGCACTTGGGGCTAGTGCCCCACTCATCCACCCCTATTTCCACTTCCGCTGTGACAGTCATAGCGTAGATTCAGCTCTGAGCTGCCCCCATATTATGCCCTCCTGCCCACATACTATGTTTTCTCACATACTTTTCCCAAAATCCAGCAGCTGGAAATTGTAGAGCAGAGCAAAAGATGGCACCACGGAAAGGCATGCTTCCTCATCCCACCTCCAGACATCAGTTTGTCTTACAAAACTCTTTTGAATTCCATCCAAGCAAAGAACAATCAGAGGGGCATTATGGTAATCAGACACAGTTCATAGGCAAAGGAAAAATTCAGACTTTTTTTTTCAAACTGCTCTCAGATAACATTGGAATATGTTCCAAACTGTATTTCAGTCACTTGATTAATAAATAATGCAGTAGGAGATTTGGGCCTTGCAGAATCTATTTGACCCTGCAAATCTTTAACCACTCCTTCATTACAAAACACAGGATTGTAAATCAGAGAAATGCATGGAAGCTGGCGTTCTCTTCTGAAAGGCATACATCTTCTTTGAGTCACTGGGATTGGTTTTTTTCTATACGTCAGCAGGCATCCATTGAACTGGTTTAGAAGGAAAATGTGGTTTGAAATAAATTTTAAATGAGGGTCACTGTTTGCACTTCCAGAAGATTCTTGTGCAGAAGGTTCAATGTGGAGTGTCTAAAAAATGAATGGAAAGTTTGGGATGTGATCTGCATTATCTGTCAGTGGATATACTTTCTCACAACTCCCCGAGATGATAATTCTTTTTTCCTATGTTACACTAAGAATTTAGCTGAAAACATAATATTAAGAGTTCCAGGATTTCACATGAAGTCTTATCTATCAGACACAAATATGAAATGTTATAATCTGTTTCCACTTCCCCCTCACTCCCTTAACATGATGGCACTGAATATTTAATGTATATAACAATGATTCCAATACCATTTTAGTTCTGTTCCAAAAGATGTTTGTTTCTTCCGTTTCAAATATATTATTACCTACCTAGTGACATTGTTTCAATTTACATGAGGGGAGTCAATGACATAGCTCATGGAGCCTCATCACCTGGCGTCCAGTGCTGCCTAATGGACGCATATGTGGCATGCCATGGAGCAGCCTGTGAACCACATGCAGCACATGCTAACTCTGGCTTTGGCCCCATCCCTGCATGCTGCAGGGGGCATATGAGGACCAGTCTGATGCATGCCACATATGGCAGGGAGGGCTGATCCAGAGTGCATGCTGCAGGCAGCATGAAGGGCCAGTATCTAGGCCCAATCTATCCCACAGACCAGACCCACAGTACTCGTCCAGCCTGTGGGACCTGATGAGTTTGGTACCTCTTGTTTACAGGAAATAAACTATCCCCTTCTGAAAGGTCTACAGTCTTATTACTGTGTGATTAACTGTATTGTCAGATGTTTATATATTATGTAGACTACCAGATGGTGTGGTATAGCTTGAAAGTGTTATCACCAAGAGTTTGGGATACCTATATTTGATTATGACTGGTAAAATGCTTGAGTTATGCAGGTCATCCAAGTTGAATCCAAATAAAATATGTATACCATTCTCTTCTTTCATTTATTGGTAAAACAAACAACCAAATATATTTAGAGAGTATTTCACATTTTATTTGGATTTTTTTTATTATCTCTCTACCTTTAAAGCAAAGTGACTTAGTTACTTGTAGGATCTGTAAAATAGGATTTATGGTATTTTAAAATTGTAACATTTCTAAGTCTAGAAACTCAGGCCCTTCCAGGCATAGAAATGAGTTCTAGATTCCCTTGAAAATGGGAGAATCTTTTCTAGCCCTGCAAGTTGCAAGTTATAGGAGATCCATTATATGCATGTGCAGGGAAAAGGTGGGGGTCAAATCTTGCCCTTTTAACTTTGAATGGAAAAAAGGTGCCACTAGATCTTAAACAAGCATTCGTTTACCAGTGCACAAGAAACCATGTATGAGGCAAATGCCATGTGGAAATTGTGTCAATAACATGATTTCATGTGGATCTACAAGTGCTGAATATGTCTGAAAACCAGTCCTTAGGTGTCAAAAGTTGGGTAAACAAAATTGTAAAGCACCCAGTCTCAACTCTGACTTGCTGAAGATTATGAAAAAAAAATTTTTTCAGGTCAGAAAAGTGAACTGAGGTATCCCATGTCTGTGCATCAAATCACAAGTTCATTCTCTTTGTCCTGTCTATGAAATTAGTATGTACCCAAGAACTGAGAAGGCCTCAGTGAGGAGGTTGAGGCATGACTACAGGAGTGGCACAGGTGCCTGCCCAGCCTCTCCTACAGTGGCCGGGTCCTGCTCATCAGCAGCTTGGCACAGGTGTGCTATCCTGGCCCTACTAGTGACCCTACCCAAAGGGCTCTAGAAGCTCCACATGGACTTCTGGACCACATTCAGATGAAGTATGTGGCACTAGAGACACGTCTGTGGTTACATACCCAACATTCAGCTGTTCTCAGTGCTGCAAGGGGGAGAGAGGGGGGCACTGACCCCGGGAAATCTTGGGGTCAAAAAACACATGCAAAAAAAACCAAAGCAGAGCACGCAGGGACAGTGCGCTCTACCCAAAACCAGAGCCTGACCTGCCAAAGCCACACTGCAGCTGCCAGCCAGGCTCCAAGCAGCAGGATCACTGCTGCTGCAGCCCCAGGGGGTCCCCAGGACCCCCAGTAAGGCTGCTGGGGTCAGCCCAGTGCTGGCCCCAGCTGCCCCTACCCCACCCGGGGTAACCTGCCATGTACCAGAGTGTGCATGGCACAGATGTTTCCTGAGACAAGTAGCAGTGGCACAAGGTGCCACAAGGTGTGCCACTGCTTTTTGTCCCCGGGGAAACAAACATCCACGCTCATGTGGACATATCCCTGGAGGGCATGGCAGAGAGGTAGTTTCAGTCTCTGGTGATATGGTGTTTTTGTTGCTGACAGGGCGTTTTTGTTGCTGGGGGACCACACACTTTTGCACTTTTACCTTTTTGTTTTTAATATTTTTGTAATAAAGGTTTAAAAAGTCACATCTCAAAGTACTATTACTACTACTATTAATCATTCAGAAGTATATAAGCATGCATATTTTCCTCTCCCATTGCAGAGTACAAACCAAGATTTGTTCACACTCGACAAACTCGATCTTTGTCTGTGGAATTTGAAGGTGAAATATATGACATAAACCTGGAAGAAGAAGAATTACAAGTGCTAAAATCCAGAAGTATTACTAAGCGTCATAATGCTGAAAATAAGGAGGATTTGGAGAACACTGATGGTGCTGGAGCTGGTGGTGAAGAAATGCTAGCTGATGGCATCAATATAGTTAGCCAACCTAGTTCTGTCAGAGTGACACACAAGTATGAATGCTTTATCTATTTTTAAATTCTTATAATTTTTCTTGTGTTTTTTAATATTTTATAGTTTCAGCATGCCAGAATACAAGAATATCATGAAAGAATGATTTATGTTTTATATTTTCTTTTACCAGGTCAAATTACTTACCTATTAAAGTAAGTCTTTAGGGGCAGGGAAAGTCCAGCCCATGGGCCAAATTGGGTCCATGGCAGACTCCATTTCACAGCAGCCCTGCCCATGTTGTTGCAGTCAGTTTCCATGGAAACCCCAGCAGCAGCGGGGCCATGACATTGTGGGGCCAGTGTCTTGACAGTGCTGCTGGGCAGGGAAGTACTCCAGGGCTGGGGCTGGGATCTTGCAGTGATGATAGCATGGTTCATGGCCAGGGCAGAACTGTGATCCACTGCCTACATGCCCCCAGACTACATTGTCACCACTGCAAGATCCCAGCCCCGAACCTGAAGGAGTTCCCTGCCCAGCCATGTGCCCGGCCAGTGCTGCTGGGGCCAATCTCCATGGAAACCCTAGCCTCGCACTGTCATGACCCTGCTGCTGGGGTCTCCATGGAAACCAACCATAGCAACTCAGGCAGGGCACCTGGGGAATGGGGGGTGGCCACTGGCTGGATCCACCGTTTTGTCCATCCCTGCTATAGATTAACTAAATCAGAGGCATATAGCATCAGCTTTCATAAGCAATGGGCTTACTGCTTCTGATTTATAGGCTTACAAAAGCTTATACTATGCATCTCGTTTATAAAGTTCAAATCTACACTACCTTTTATATAAATCTGGTTAAACCTATTTACAATTGGTTTCGCTTGCTTTTTTATAGAAGGCCCAGTTGAGCGTACAATTGAGCAGAACTGAGCTGGAATAGTTTTCCCAACCTAGGAGAGTTTTTCAGATGTCAAAGTTTAATGCCTTTTCTGAATCAGACTACAAAAAAGAAAAACCTTGAATATTTTTTGCAAACTTTGCATCTGAAAATATTTTTGATAGGCTTAATAAAACATTCTAAATCCAATGTTTGTGTTTTAACCTTTTTACTATATTTCATAATAAAAAGTTCATTTCAAACTGGCAATTATTTTTTCTTTGGAAAATGCCAGATAATTTGCACAATCCCCAAACTTTTTATTAACTTAGAAATTGGGAAATTATTAAAACTGACCTTTTCTCACAAACTGTTTCAGTTTGAACAGATCAGTGTTTTCCAACAAACAAAATGTCTCTGTAGAAAATTCCAAACCAGCTCTACTATAGAGAGCTAACCTACTATGGTCAGGGATGGAGCAGTAAGTAATCTCTTCTGTCTCTGCTCTGTATCTGTGTGACTCAAGCAAAAATTAAAAAAAGAAAAGATAGTGGTATCAGATCAGAGCAGGACAGGTGATGGTGTGCCCATAAATTCTCAGTAATGCATAGTTAAGGAAGCTCTGTGTGACAATCAGCATCTGATGAAGTAGGCTGTTACCTGCAAAAACGTGTGCCTCTCTGAGGCTTTATGGTGCCTTCTGAAACAATTAGTAAAACGTACTGTGAGAAGATAATAGCCTGAAGATTTTTCTCTCTCATTCTATCCCTCAGCTTGCTGTTTTTCTTTGCTTAGAGACATTTTCCTGAACAGCTGTACATCAATTAGGCACTTTATTACCCAACTATTTATATTTTTACCACTTATTTGAACTCTTTTTCAGTAACATGATAAATTAAGTGTCATGTAATTCGCAGGCATGTCTCAGTCTTACCTTTTTTGTGCACTTGGAATTGGACTCATGGTACTGTGGCAAGATAAAAAAGGAATCTTCTTCCCTGCAGCTGGTGTCTAAATAGGCCATGGCAAATCTGGCTAACAGAGTATTTAGATATCTGAGGGGGTTATGTTTTGGTTTATTTTTTGACTGAACTGAGTACGTCTGACATTGTAATATTGTTAAATTTCAACACAGCAGGCATAGAGCTCTTGCCTTGAACACGTTTTCTTTGTGCCGGAGTGAAAACAGATGGAAGCAGTTATTTGGACTATTAAACCAACACGAGCCTCGGGGTGTCATTGTTGAATTTGTTTTATTACTTGGTAGAGGACAGAGTACCACTGGAAAACCTTGAGGGAGGGCAGAGTGGGAGGGCCGGAAAAGAGACTGGAAGAAGAATGAAGAGGTGGATGGTCAAAAGGAAAGGTATTGATCTTTGTATTCATTATGTGTTGAATGACTGCTAATACTTATATTCGTAGGTGTTTTATTCTTCCAAATGACACTATCCGCTGTGAGAGGGAATTATACCAATCAGCCAGAGCCTGGAAGGACCACAAGGCCTACATTGACAAGGAGGTTTGAGCTGTTTCCAAAT
This sequence comes from Alligator sinensis, assembly GCF_000455745.1. Taxonomy (NCBI): domain Eukaryota; kingdom Metazoa; phylum Chordata; order Crocodylia; family Alligatoridae; genus Alligator; species Alligator sinensis. The sequence goes on along the minus strand of NW_005842632.1, from coordinate 124,999 downwards.
CTATTCTGAATGAAGGCTCTTAACATTTATGTCATCACTGTGTAACTCTGATTATAAATATACTTTGCAGATTGAAGCTCTCCAAGATAAAATTAAAAATTTAAGAGAAGTGCGAGGACACCTGAAAAGAAGGAAACCTGATGACTGTGATTGTAGTAAACAGAGGTAAAAAAAAAATCACCTGCAGCACTGCTTGTGTTATTAATTTAGCAGACTCATTACTTTTTTACAGTGGAAAAGATTTAACCTTGGTATAAATGTTCTTTATTAGCCACTGTAAGCTTAGTGTCCAAAACAGTCCAAAGAGCAAAGTTTGTATTCTGATCCAAAAATTGTCAAAACTGTTGGATCTGGGATTTTATTTAATTTAATTATATATGAAGAAACCAGTATGAATGAAATTAAGACTCAGAGCTGTATTTAACATTGAGTGTCTATGGTTACATATTTGAACCCATCTCTAGCAGTACAATATATACTAATACTGTACTTACTTGCAAATAAAATACGCCTTTTTTCCCCAAAAATAAGCCCTCCAAAATTGGGTTGCTGGTCTTAAGTGAGGAAGCTGATTTTCTTTGATAGAACTTCACTGCATGAAGGCATAGAAGGATAATCCCTGTGATACAAGATTAGATTATTGCCAGCTTCTCTATCTCTGCCAAGACCCGGGAGGGGGCACTCAATGTTAACACTTTCATAGCCACTCTGAAATTGGCACCGGTTTTGGCAGGTTTTAGCAAGGTTTGGCAAGGGTATGGGGGACGTGTAGTAGTGAGGTGGCACCCACCACAAGTTGAGAGAGACTGTGACAGGGTTAACACTAGACTGCACCCCCTCCTGTTTCCAGACAGACAGAGAAGCTGTCAGCCACCCTGTAGCATGGTGTGTTAATGAAAACACTCAGCTCTAGCCATGAATCTGGAAAAAACTTTTTTTCCTTATGTTCATATTTGGGGGGGAGGGGTACTGTGAAAGAGAAAGTACTGTGTGTCGTCATGCAAACACTAGTACTGCTACTATTTCAATAAAACAACATAAAAGATCATTTTCAGCTCAACACTTAATTAAACAGATGGCATACTTCAATTTAGCTTTGAATACAGAAAATAAATTCTGTTTTCCATGACTTCATAAAATGTAACCTTTTTTCATAATGTTGCACATAGCTATTACAACAAAGAGAAAGGGGTGAAGGCTCAGGAGAAACTGAAGAGTCACCTTCATCCATTCAAGTAGGTGTAATGCTTTTCCACTCTAATATTATGTAGCTTTTCAGTAATTGGGGAACGTCAGAAATAAATCAGTCATGAACACCAGCTCCTGGGCAGCAAGAATACTGAAAGATAGCAGTACTGAAAGTTTGGGAGCTGAACCCTCAGAAATTCGGGAAAGTGATTCTGAAATTAAAAATAACAGCAAAATTCCAATGGAATTAATCATTTGAAGGACAGACTGACTGATGCCTCGTAGGGTCCCATTACCCTTAGATACAATACTTAATACAGCATTTATCAAACTTACAGATGAAACCAAAGTGCCATAACTCCCTCTAGTAAATTTTGAGAGAGGTGTTAATTATCTTCCCTCTCATGTAAATGGTTTCCATGATGCAGCCTTTTAAAACCTCAGATAAAAATCATAATTGTTAAATCTCTTTTTAAACAAATAGAAATTATTCTTTGTGAACTACAAATTGCTTTCCTTTTCAACAGAGAAGCAGTACAAGAGGTGGACAGTAAAATTCAGTTATTCAAGGAAAACCGCAGGAGAAAGAAAGAGAGAAAAGGGAAGAAGCGCCAGAAGAAAGGAGATGAATGCAGCCTTCCTGGACTCACATGTTTTACCCATGATAATAACCACTGGCAGACAGCACCATTTTGGAACCGTGAGAACCTTTCTTATTATCTTCACATGTAGACATTAATGAGGGTCATCCTCTCATGTGTGGAGATATAATTTCTAACCATCTCAGACACTAAGGGCATTATTTGAAAAATAAGTACTTATGTTGCTGCTACAAAATGCAGAAAGGCTGTTCAAATAAATTTATGAAGAGCTGCATTTGTAATTCTTGCTTCTATTATCTCTTTATTATGCTGTATCACTTCGAAGCCTCAGTCAAGTTCAGGGTCTGACTGTGCTAACCAATATAGAAAAATAAAGAAGACCTGTCCATCAGCTATTTAGTTTTGTGTCACCTCTTGTAGATTAAGCTATCTAAATGTTTGGGGGGGACTTCGAAATACGTGGTTTTATAATTGTAATAAGAAAAAATATATATGCTCCATTTTTTCCAAGGCCTTATGTCCATTAATTGCTCATTATTCCTTACAATAGCACTGGTCAAATTTTGATGTCTCACTTGTGTGAAAAACTGCGGTCAAGATTTTTTATTGATGTAGGTTGTAGCCATGTTGGTCTAAGGACATAGGCAGGCCAGGTTCCTTGGGTAAATCCAAAATCTTTTATTAGACCAACTCAAATAGTTGGAAAAATTCTTCTTAGCAAGCTTTTGGGCACAAACACCCTTCATCAGACTGAGGAAGCATCTGCAGACAGTCTGTGTTCTTCTTGGATGGAGTGGTAAAGCAGCCAGAGGCCAGTATGTATGCAAGAAAGCCAGTCAGTTAAAATGTAAATTGAGGTGGTCAATATGTGAGAGACAGGGTGGTGAGGGATGGAAGTGTCTGTAGTCAAAGGATGAGAGAGACAGGGGGAGGGGGGGCGAGAATGAGCATAGCTGGTAGAAAGTAGAGGGTTTACTTGGGGAATCCAGATTTTTTATGGTATTTTATAAGCCTTATATGTTTCCCCGCTACCTCTCCCCTCCCAACTCCCATGAAATCAGTTTCTGTCATTTGAAGTCAAAGCAGAATTAATTGTAGGATTTTTACCTTAGGGGTTTTAATTTATAGGATTTTTACCTTCTGTTTATTTCCAATCTATGCTTTTTAAAATGTGTGTTCATAGGTATGGGTTGTTTTTGGAGGGGGGGGGGGGGGGAAGGGTTGGTTCTCTATTTTTTAATACCATTTAACTTTTTAAAAGTTAAAGAATTTTCAAGAGAATCAAGTAAATAGTGCGTCAAATCATCCAAGATTCACCAACTGAAGAGAAATTTCTTTGTCATCTTATTCTTCTAAAATTAATGGGGTTTTTTCCCTATTACAGTGGGCTCCTTTTGTGCTTGCACAAGCTCAAACAACAATACTTACTGGTGTTTGCGAACAGTTAATGAAACCCACAATTTTCTCTTCTGTGAGTTTGCAACTGGATTCTTGGAATATTTTGATATGAACACCGATCCTTACCAGGTAAATCTGTTTCCATGTTACCAACTTTTCAGCACTAGCCTTCTGTATCTTTGCACTCCAGTTAACAAATACTTTCTTTTTCCATCGTTCTGCTTCCTCTGCCCAGCTGACAAATACAGTACATACTGTGGAAAGAGGCATTTTGAATCAGTTACATGTACAGCTAATGGAACTGAGAAGTTGTCAAGGTTACAAGCAGTGCAGTCCACGACCTAAAGGACTTGAATCAGGTAAAAAAGAAGAAAGAAAGAACAGATCAGTTATATTTTAGAGCTATGTTTGTTTCCTTAATTAATAAGTGGATCCATTAAGTCTTTCTTCATGAAATCCTTGCACATCTACTAATATTGCATACAAAGGTATGAGAACACACTATCCAGAATAGTTTCATGGCTATAAAAAATCATTAAGGCTTGATTGTAAGTTTCTAAAGGTTACTATGGATAGGCAATACAAAGTATTGAGAAGAAAGATTATCTTGGCATTACTCTAAACAATAATAGATGTTCAGGCAGACCTTGCTTATTAATATTCATGGCCATTTTGTAGGACATTAATCCATTCTCTCTTACAAGATTAAGTATGTTTAGTAATTTGCTTTCTTATAGTATCCCTGCTGGGCAGAGAGCATATGAAGTGTTAAAGCTATTTTATGTTCACGTTCCTGTCTGTCTGCGTGATCAACTACAACTTCTACATTGCAACTAAAAACTTAGTTGCAGAACTCTAATCAGTACATCCCCTCACTTTTTAAGGAGAGTAAGATCTAAACCACCCTTTACAAATATTTCTGAATAAAATAATGAGCTATCTTTATATATTGATAATTTAGAATTAATTTTGGTTGACTAAAAAATTACGCTTTTTGCAGGAATATTCCCTTCTTCATATTTTACACAATCGCTTCTTTATTTTTTATTTTTTTTTCTATGAAACATTGTCTTCATTTATAATTTATAATTGGGGATTTTGTTTTTTGAAAATCACCCATTTTTCAGTTCTATATCCAAAGCTTTCAGGAACCCTTTGTTGGACTGCAGTTCTGTCTGTATTTAACACGGTACATTTCTTTTTAGGAATTAGATGCTGTGCATGGAAAACTACATTGTGAGTGGTTTTACAAGTTCTAAACACTAACAAAAGTTACTCTTGTATTTTCCTATATCAGGAAATAAAGATGGAGGAAGCTATGATCCACACAGGTATCCATACTTTTTTATTCTCCTCAGCAGCTTCTTTCCAAATAATTGCATGATCCAGTCCATTTTGACTAATGTCTGTATCCTGCCATGTTGCACACAGCATAGAGCTTTTGGTGCATGCATTTTCTAATAATAGTCTACAATGAACTTGGCCATTGGTTTTTAGCGCTGCCATTCTGCATTTAACTTTGCTCATTGTCACAACAAGACTTCATGAAGCTCATTTAAATTATTCCATGCCTGTGTTTCTTAAATGCTCACCTTATATTGGGACAATACAATAAAATATGCAGTAAAAGCGTACACTTTTTTGTTTAGGAAGACTACTTTTTACATGTGAAACCAGTGTCATTAAATATGCTGTTTGGGTTGTATGTACTCTAAGCGACAAATTAAGCATTCACTGAGGTCAGTTGGAATCTTTCCCCTGACTTTAGTTACCATTGCAGAAGGTCTCCAGCACTTGAACTGGGTTTAGGGTTACGTTTACAGTACCTACATCCATAGGGAAAACAGGGTCAGAAAAACAGTTTTCCTAAGGGACATAGGCACTAAGAAAGGTGGTGTTATAGCATCAGTCTATACTCAGTTCTTCTCCCGCTTTACATTAATTTTATGCCTTTGTAGCCCCGTTTACTTTTCTTGGTGTTACTTTTGATATACACCAAGACTGCCCAATTAGTAGTTCATGGGCTGCATGCAGCCCACAAGAAGTTAAATCATGGCTCACAGGGCCAAAAATTTTGCAGTGGGGGACAAGCAGCAACAGCATAAATCGCCACAGCTGCCAGAACTGTCATGTCCATGGGGCCAGCACCCAAGGGGTTAATGCCACTACTGCCCATTACAGATGCATTTATGCCCCGTATACATTAATGCCCCATTACAGATGTATGTTGAGCTTCCCCACTGGAGATACCTTTCAGTGGTGACATTAACCTCATGGGTGCTGGTTGCCCTGCTGCCAAATTTCTGGGTCAAGATGCCTTTCAGCAGTAGGGCTAGCAGTAGCAGCACTATCAGCATGCAGGGCTTAATGCTTCTGCCTCTTGCCTTCCCAGCAGAGTTAAATCATCTAGCCTGTGAGACGCCCCACAGTCCAGATCTGGCCTGTCACCTGAAATATATCACCTAAAATAAGCTATATAGCCCTGATTTATATCGAATTCAGGGTGGGGGAGAAAATCAGGCTCCTACAGGACACAGATGTATTAATGATCTATTTTACAGTGGAAACAAAAGAGGGCCTTATTGTTCTCTCTCTGTATCAAAAGTAGTTGGGTAATAATTAAAATATATTGTATTGCTTTGTAAATCTCCTACAAAGCCAATTTTATATTTTTCCCAAAGTTGTAGTTCCATGATTGAAAGAGAAAAGAACGTAAGAAGTGCCATCTTAGGTCAGACCACTGTTCTGTCTAGCCCAGTATTCTGTCTCCCACATTGGCATAAATGGATGCTATAGAGGGAGAGCACTAAACTGCATAACTCTAGAATGATCTATCCCATATTCAGTACTCTCTCTGGCACCTACCATTGTTCATTGTTGTTTTAGAGAAGCCAGAGGAAACATCTCAAACTATTCTGTCCAGTAGCCATTAATAGATCTATCATCCAAGAATTTATCTAGTCCCTTTTTAGACTTGGCTATACTGTCTGCCTCCACTACCTCCTGTGGCAATGAACTGTCCTGTGAAACCTTTAGTTATTTCATAATTGTTTGCATTTCTGATTAAAGCCGAGTAGGAGCTAGTTATTGGCTAGGAAGGTAAAATAAGATTCTTGGTTTTGGTATGCTTTAAATTAGCCTTTTAAGTGTTTTATATGTTGATTTTCTTCCAAACATTTCTTGTTACTGCTCTTAACAACATCTAACAGAAATGGCATTTTTTATTGTAGGATTGTATGACATTATATGGAACAAACATCATTAAAATATATCTCATCACAGAGTTTAATGAAAAAAATAATTTTAATCACTGATCGTGAGACATTTAAATATTATTTTATTGTTAAATATAATGGTATAGTATAACTAAAACAATGCTACTCAGTGCAGTAGAACTGAGGTTTCTCAACTACTTTTGGGACCTGAAGTTCCCCAAAGTTCAAGTGTGTTTGAGTTCAAAGTTTTGGTTCACACTTCTCCCTATGAAAATGTGACATTTGTCAAAGAAACTGTAATTATGTCTTAGTAAACTTTGAAAGAAACATCGAAGAGGAACTGATCATATATTTACCAGATCTTCACAGGAATTAAGCAGGTTAAAAAAGAGGTAGCTCCATGCTGCTTGTGGAGCTTGCGGCCCTCTCTCCGCTTAGTCTATCGGGGTGTTGCCCCTCCCCTCAACTTTCCTGCCACGACTTGGATGTTAAATGCACTCTAAGAGGGGTCTACAGTGGAGATCCTTGCTTGGATGGGCTTCCCAATAGACGGTGGTACTCACGGTCGTCTGACGTGATGTTCCACGGGGCTCTGCCTTCCCTACCCCCCGTCCACACGCCAGCCAATGGGTGATGCGTTAGAGATGTTTTCCTGGCCCTGTATGACGGCGTCAGACCATTTCCCCAGGTTCCAGTCACTCTCCCTCCCTTCGTGGGGGAGATTTCTTTTCTTATAGAAAATATTCCTCTGAGTCAGGAGGAGCTGTAGGGGTATCCCCCTTATTCCACCTCCCTCTCAGATTCTCAGCTGCCTCCTCTCTTCTACTGCAAGCAGGGAGCTCCCTTGCCTCCTGGGTGTAAGCCTCTTCAGGTGGCTGAAAGGGTGCTCCTGCTTGACCTGCTTGTCTGCCTCCTGCTCTGCCTCCCGCAGAAGGCTTAAAGCCCTTCCCTGGGCTGCCTGCTGGAGCCTCATAGGCTGGGTTGCTTCCTCCCCGTGCCGGAGCTCGCCTCACGAGCTGCCAGCCTGTGCTCTCTCTCTCCGGCTCTCACCCGTCCCCACTCTGAAGGGGTTTTTAAATCTTCCCGCAGCGGCCGATACGGCCACTGGGATTGGCTCAGCTGTTCCCCCCCCCGGAAACAGCTGATGCCACAGCCGGCGTAATGCCGGTTCGTGTGGCTACAACCGTGAATGCAGGTCCTGCTCCCGCTGCTCTCCAGGAGGTACGTACGCCCCTCTGGGGGCTTGCGTTTGGGGTCTGGGGTCCGCGGGCTCTTTACTCTCTCCCTCAAGAGCCTGTGGGGACACCTCACCGCCACACTGCTAAGTCACTTAAAATAGTCCTTAGACTTATAAAGTCCTGTTTAATAGTCCAGCTTGGATGTGTTGGTGTTTTAAAAATTCTTTAGTTTATAATTCAGTACAGAACTAAATGTGCTTATTTTCATCCAGTACAACCTGCACTGGGGCTGTAGGCTTCTGTGTCAGTTAAGTTTATTTAACACTTGTGGAAAGAATGAAGAATAAAGGTCAATTTCTAGCTGTGGATGTGCTCAGGAAGCACCCTTAGGGGATCTTCATATCATATGCCCAATGGAAGGGCAGAACTTCACTAGATAAGTATCTTCTCAATTAGCATGAGCTGCCTAAGGAACTCTGATGTACATTTTTCTTTCTTCTTAAGGGAGAAAGGGTTCCAGATCCTTAAGGAAACTTTGAGAAAACTGAGCTACAGATTGTCATGGGACTTTCACGGTATAATGCTAAATGCAGAGAAGCTCAAGTAATGTGCGAGTAAAGCATCCAAAGTTGTGTGTGCTTGTTTGTGAAGCTTTGGCAGCCAGTTTTCTACATTGGGTCCAGTATGGATCTGATAATTGTGAGAAATTCTGAGAAAGAAACACCTCTATGTTATACAAATTGTCAGTGCTTACCTTCCTCATGCTTATGTAAGGTTTTTTTTTATTCCAAGGGAAACATTTTTCTTTCTTTTCCCTCTTCACTTTATTTTCTTCATATAAAACCAAGCTTGTTCAGTTGTGAAATTGAGTTGGGTTGTGAAATAACTAATTCAACCAATCACTTGATAATCAGTTCTGGGAAACTAGCATTGTTTACTCATTTTTAAACTTGTATGGAAGCTTCTTTGTATTTATATTAAAAAACAAAACAAAACAAATCCTTCCTGGATCACATTAAAACGATAAATTCAGAATCCATCATGGCCCTGAAATGAGACTTCGTTGGGAATGTGGAATATCATATCAGTTTATTTCTCTATATATTGCTCAGAACAGAAGATGGTTTGGAGGTTAAATCACTGATAAAATTACAGATATGCTGCTTGAATTGCATAGAAAAAATGTAAATATTGTATCGTCCGTACTTCATTTGATACATGGGAGAGTTATATGAGTAATATTCATTAATGATACCTCCCTTCTATTACCCTCACTAGGCCCCTCTCCCCTAAAAAAAAATCTTTTTAAATACCCAAAAACATCATCAGAATGTTACTGGGAAAATAGACCTCTCTGGGTGACATTTCTAGACATACATGATGTTGGTGAGTGTTTTGCCACTGGGTTTTTCTTATCCTTTTTCACAAAATTCCAAGAAGGACACATGTAACTGATGGGCCGGTATTCTTATAAGCTTGCCATGTAATAAATTAGCAAAAACTAAGTGAACCCAAACTACAACAAACAGAGGTAGTGCTGGTGTAGGCTCTGTAGCTGGATAAACAGAGTTTAAGGTTGACCATGTGGTCTGTGACACTGTAAGAAGTATCCAAAAAGCTGATGTTTGGATTGCACCAGGACTTGCATTCAAAGACCTGTCCACTGGGTGGGAAAACCCCCAGCTACAGGCAGCGCTGGTGGTAACTCCCGTGCCATGTAATCCAACAAGCCATACATGATGTCCCCTACACAATAGAAGATAACTATAACAGGTGAGGACAGGAGGGACCAGAAAAAGAGATGGAGACACACCCAAATGGTAGGTGTAAGGGAGAGTTCCTCTCCCAGGTTGGGAGGAGGTATGGTAAAGATAGAACCACAGGATCAGGTGTGAGGTTGCTTGAAGGGGATGGGCGTAAATGAAGGGGATGTTTTGAGGAAACCCCCTTTCCTAGGTGGAAGGTTCATGGCAGTCCCTGAGAAATGTCAGGGTCAGCAGTTGGTCCTAGCTGTTCTGTTGGCCCCAGCTGTTTGGGGGTCATTTGATTAAGGCAGTGGAGCCCACCATTCTAGTTCTGTGGGCTGGATGAGTGATGTAGGCCCAGTCTGCAAGCCAGATCCCACACAGGGTTGGCCTGTGGGTGCAATCTAGCATGCTAGTCTAACCCTACATCCCTAGATCTGGCCATGCACTGGCCCAACCTCATTCGCCTGGATCCAGCCATTCACTGACATGATCTGGCATGCAGAGTCACATTATCTGGCTCACAGGCCTGCTCTCCACAGATCTGGAAAGTTGGCAGGAGAAAAGCAGCAATTAATGCTGTCACTGCACTTCCACAAAGCTTCCAGGCCTGCAAGAGCCCTGTGCACTGGATGACATGGCTACCCAGGCCAGATCTTGCCCACAAGCTGAGGGGTGAGCACCCCTGGGTTAAACTATATAGGGAGAGAGAAAAGACTGAGTTACAAAGTTGGTATCAGTGGATGGTTTTTTTGAAAAGTTGCTTGTGCTTTAGGGATGAAATTCATTCTTAGCACAAAGTCCAGTTTCTGGAGTTTTGTCTGAATCATTTTATAGGAAACAAGGGGAATATACTTCCCTGTGCTGGTGGGAATAGTGGCTACTGCCACACTGTTATGTTGGTATGGGGTATTCCAATTAGCAAAGAACCAGAGTATGACCTATAAGACTCCCTGACTTATCAAGTATACTTAAGAGCTTCAGACTGCAATTACCTGAAGGAAACAAAGCAAAATAATTAAAATACAGAGAAACATTCTGTGTACTTGGCCACAAAATAATTAAAATTTATGTCATAACTTTCCTAAAAACATTAATTCACCGGGCTGTTTTTCCTGTTGAAATCTTATTTTTCCCACAGTAAAGATGGTAACTATCATGATGTACTCTGAACTATTCACTGCCATAAAACTTTTGGATGTTTTTGTGTAACTCTTCATTCCTCTACATAGGATTTAATGGAAAAGCATTGCAGTTTTTCCTTAACAAAATACTTCTTTAATTAATTTGATAGCAATTCTGCCCACAATAAGGGAAGGGACAGATAAAGACCTCTCTATACCCTTCAAGCAGTGCAAAGAGAAGAGAAACCACCTGGAAATCCCCTCACCCTAACCCTAACTCCTGCCCGACCTTAGATTGAAGCTGAAATGTGGTTCCTCTGTTCCCAAAGAGGATCGGTGCAAACATTTTAGAATGGGAGTAAAGTACAAGGATTTCTAACTTACTAGAACACCCAATATATTTCCTTCTAAGAATGAAACATGCCCACTCATTGCAGATTTCAACTTCTGGCCCTCATTGATTGTAACATAGCAGGAAAATGTGTTCAGTATCAGTAGTTCCTGTGTTAAAAATGGAGCTGTACTATTACGCATTTGAGATAAATTTCTTGAATTAACATTGACAACCAGTGGTCTTTGTTATGAAACAAGCTTTAAACTACCTTCACAATGTTAGCTATTTTAGAGTGAGTAAATATTCTAGGGACTTTGATCACATCTGGAACCTTTCAGAGATTTCCTTAAGGTTTTTCTTTTTTTTCTGAATGTGCTAATATAAAATCCATCTGAATTACACTCATATGTATGCTTCTCATTCAGGCAAGCTTTTCATGGGTGTCAGTGCTATCCTGTACCCTCATATTACTGGATAAATCAGTTTTGTATCCTGTAAATTAAAAAAAGAGAATATGCAATACTCCCAACCCATCCTCAGACTAAGGAGTTGTGGTTCTGAAGTTGAACATTGAGTTCTTTTTCCTAAATTGATCTATTGATTGATAACTGCCTAGATAAAACTAAGGTCCTATAACTAAATTAGTCCTGAGGGGTTATTTTTATGAAGCTGTTTCATCTGTGAACTCCTATAAGCAGAAGTGTGCATTTACATAATAGTAGTAGTAGTAGTAGTAGTAATACAATACAAAATCTTCTCTAATAGTAGTAGTAGTAGTAGTAGTAATACAATACCACATCTTCTCTACCAGCCACTGCTTTAAAAAAAACAACCCTTGAGATAGCTGAAGAATGCAGACAGCCTAAAGACCAGGTCATGCAGTGGATCCCACTGGCTTCACGGGAGGACTGCTCACTGGAAGCTTGCAGAATTGGGCTTACATATATCTGTTTGTTTCCTCCATAGTGCTGTGAGAATAATTGTGTAAAATAATGTGTGACAATTGTGAAAAGCTAATTGGTTGTTTATTAGAACAATTTTTGTCTGTATTTGTAATGTCAGGACTGCAGGCACATCATTCTGTTTTGGTCTGAGTGTTCTTGTTACACCCATGCAATTCCATTGACTTGACTCTGGTTATGTAGGAATAGAGAAGGCAGAATTTGTATGTTCAGCTCAGCAGGAGTCATGTACGTGTCTACCAGTATTTGGCCTTTCTATGTGAATTACTAAGATGTGAAAAGCATGGCGAGTATTACCCAATAACTATGTACATTGTTAATGGCTAGTGCATTTCAGCACACTTGAACGGCAAGGAAAGGCATGTGGAAGCTCCATGCTTTCCTTATTTGGTGATCACCATTAGACTTTGTTTATTTCTTTTAACAGAGGAGAATTATGGGATGGATGGGAAGGTTAACCTGCCAAATTTCACTGAGGACGTCAACTGGCAAGGACTGGAAGATTTGTACAGTGTGAATGAAAGTTTATATGAATACAGATACAACTATAGACTTAGTCTGGAGGACTGGACTAATTACTTGAAGGATATAGATAGAATGTTTGCACTGCTGAACAGTTATGATGAGCAAAATAAAACAGACAAGAATAAAACCACTCAAAACAGTGGTTACCTGGACAAGTCGCCTACACAATGTACCTTGCTGGAAATGACCTCTGCTGAGTCAGACGAGGAATCAAGTGGTCTGACTGCAGAAGAATTACGGCCTGTTGTGCTAACTGACTTTGAAGCCCTATCTTTGAGCGCAGTCATTTTAAGTCAAGAGAGGAAACTTGAATTAAATAATGACATCCCTGACACAAGTCGTTTGAACGCAACACACTGGAGAAATAATCAAGCTGAAAAATGGATGGAAGGTAAAGAGTCAGACAATTTTGAAATAGATTACAGTGGAAATGATCTGATGGAGCTGGAGTCCAGACATAGTTTCATTTTACAGCCCATTAGCATGCTTCAGAAAGACTCACCTGAGGATGGCGGTGGCCCTGTGGAAGACATTTTTGAAGATCAGATCTATTTTCCTGTGAGGTCTGGGGAAGCCATTGTACACCAGGCTATAAGTGTATCCATCAGGGATCCCTCTATCAGGTCTCAGAAAATGGAAACTACATTGGAAAATATAGAACCTAATTTTTCAGGGGAGACATCGCAAATCGTAAATGTAGAAGGCAGTGCCTCATCTGCACTCTCCCTAGATTAGATCAAATTATGAACCATATGAAGTTCTCTTGATTTTTTTTTTAAATGGCAAATTAATAAAGGTAATCATGACAACTGACATTCCATGTTTATTGTAGATACATTTTGCAGTTAAAGTGAGCCCAACTCTGTGTGTGTGTGTGTGTGTGTGTGTGTGTGTGTGTGTGCACGAGTGCCTCTGTGTGTGTGCGTGTGTATTTCATATATACATACACACATGCACTTTCACACTAGCTTTTCAAAACTGGGAAAATAGATTTCCACAGTGTTAAAAAAGACAGTATTAAGTTTATAGTGCAGTGATGCATAAATTTTGTAAGCTAACCATGATTTTCTTAAAACAAGATTGTTGAATCATGTCTTTCTTTCTGAAACATCCCACCATAAACGATTGTCTCACTTCACTCAAACTGTCTGCATAATGTGTTTTTGATAAATTATTTTTAACCACTGGAATTTCTTAATGTCACACTTTTGAGTAAAATGATATTGCACTTTTATAATCTGTATGCCATACCATTTATTAATCTGATACTTTACATGTTCTTAATTAGTTTATTGTCTGGTGTAATTGTGAAATGCTAGGTTACCAGGAAAAAGTTATTCAGTGTGGATTGTGAAAACAAATTGAATATTATTTTAACAGAAAATATTGCATGTTTTGTTACTTTGATTTACTGAAATTTACTCTCAGAAACGTATGGCTAATGAATGTTTTGAGTAGGAGGATTTATTTTCAACTTGGCTTATTTTCCCCTATGTTGGTATCATCAGTGTTGAAAATTTCTGAATGTTCTAATTTTTTTTTGCTGATTTCTTCAAGGTTTACATGAGTAGAATATGTTTTTCATCCTATTAGATTTATTAGTCTGCACAATATCTTTTTTCTGAAAATATTATCTTTTTAAATTTTTTTTAAACAGGCATTAAAGGGAAGTGTAAAATCATATTAGATTGATATATTTTGATACAAAAGGCACATGGGGTCAGAACAGTAGTCTGGAGTCTGTTGTTCTTGTAATGTGTTATAAAGCTTTTTTGGATTTTACCAAACATTTAATTTTAGAAAATATATTTCAGAATTGACTTTAAAAATGAGTTACTGTTGAAAACTTAACATCCTCTTAGGTTTTTTTTTTTACATTATTAGCAAAAAATAAAAATAAAAAAGGATTACCTCACACGCACACAATTCCACCATGTCCAATTCACAAAGAAAGTTTCTTATGTTACATGTTGTTTAGCGTAATGGGTGCTTCTTTTAGTCTATTGCAAGCATTGTGGGATAAGTTTATATTCTTTTGCTTTGTCTAAGCTGACCTTTTTAAAATTCTTTTAGTAGGATTTTAATAATTTTAAAAAGCAACCTTTATGATGGACTCTGTAAATATGTTAATTGACTAGCTGTTTATCTGTTGTATGTGTCATGGGCTGAATGACAGAACAAACGTATTTATGGTCATGAATGATGCTATTTGTAAATAGAATTCAAGTTACTAGGACACAAACTGTCTTTTTAAATCTTGTATATTTCTGTGATACTTTTATAGAACAATTCTGACTTCAGGAAAGTCTAGAAGCAATATTTCTTGAAATAAAAAGTGTTTTACTTTACCTGCTTCAGAGAGAGAAACATCATCCAGTTTTTATAGTAAATTTAAATGTTATAATTTTAGCTTAATTTTGTTTATTGTTTTATTCGAATCACAATTAGACAATTGGTAATAAACCTATATAATACTTTGCATAAGGAAACTGCTACTTAAAACCATTCCTCATGGTTATGAATAATGTATTCCTTGATTAGTAAATATTGCAAATAATGTAGTTCCCAATCCATCAAACCATTATTTCCATTGTAAGCAAATGAAGCAACCTGCGTGCTTAATCCACTGTCCTGAGCTCAAGGGGATAACCATCTATTCCCTTTCTATGGATAAATGGACTGGGACCTTTAAAGCAGAGTTGCAAGCAGAGGATGTGGGGCTGATATTCCTGCTCCTAGCCCAGTCTTTACAGCACTTGCTCATGAAGTACGGTAGGATTGTTTTCCCTCTTGAGTCAAACCCACAATTCTTGCCTCCCAGAAGAGCACCTTACATATGGGCTATAGGCTGGGTATGGGGAAATCTACACTCGTATTGCAGCTAGGACTCTCTTCAGAAAAGAAAGCTGTGTAAGTAGGCTCATCTTTCAGAGCTTGGGTTGAGTCCCAGGCTTGAGATCCTGCTGTTTTGACTGGTGGAGCCCATCCACCAATCAGGAGGCAGCAGGAGAAATAAAGCAGAAGAGCTCCCCTGGACCTGATTGAAGATGTAAACTGTCTGGTCCAGAAGACTTCAGGGGTGAGCCTGCTACAGATGTATTAAATTGAACCAGAAAGAATGCACAGTAGAAACAACTATGTAGCCTA
>NW_005842632.1:95520-109550 GCF_000455745.1 Alligator sinensis | reverse complement strand
AGCAGGACGAATGAGAAATGTGGATTCTTGTCCTTACTCTATTTGGAAAAAAACATTGGATAATATACAGAAGTAGACTTAAGAGGGTGGATCAGATGCCATGGCTGCCTCTCTTCCAGGTGATTATCCTATTTCTATGGCCACACACATCTTGAATTCTTTCTGGACCAAACTGGAGACCAAATAAATACGAATGCTAGCTGTGCCTTTGATGTCATTTTGACTTCTACTTATTCATAGCCAGATTTTTAAATGCTTCAGCTTTCTTAAATACCCAGTTTGGGGGGGGCTGCAGTCCATTTAATGGGCCAGATCTCCAGCCACATCAGTATACAGGGGCTGAGAATTTGGGCTCCAAACTCTTTTAAGAGACCTTAGACCTCCAGTTCTATGCTGGCATAACTTCACTGAAAGCAATGGTGTCATATCTAGAACCTGCACTCTGACTTTAGCTTTGTGGTTAGGATGCTTTCATGGGGGCAAAAATAGCAAGAAGGCAGTAGAGAAGCTTGAACCTTCTTCCACTTCCGACAAGTGATCCATGCAGGGGTCCCATAGCACCAGGGGTACCACCTCCTCTTCCCCTGGTGTTTTAAAAAAAAGCAGCCACTACTTCATTTTATATGGGACCCTATACCAGGGAGACATGTTAGGTATACTCCAAGTGCCTAGTGTTTCACGCCCTGCAGGCACTTAGGCAGAGGAAAGACTATTTTCTGGGTCTCAGCTGGGTTGAGGAGTAAACTAGGGGCTGATCTGGTCAGTCCTGTTAAAATCCAGATGCTGGTGCATATATGCAGGAGTAAGGCTTCCAAGCCTGGCAGGTAGAGGCATCTAGGTAGCTTCAATGCTTCCAGGGTTAGATGTGGTTTTCAGGATTGCAAGTTTAGTTAATTTTCTTCCCATCAGCCAGTAGATGTCACTGTAGAGCAAGACAATAACTTCCCATTCCAGAAAGGTGAGCACATCATGCCGCAGCAGTCTCAACCCCTGCCAAGACCATCCTCCTCTATTGATTTTTAAAGTAGCAACTGCACCCTTGATAATGCCATATACCAGAAATCTGATTAGAGCTTGAATTACAGCAAATACAGTGTTTATTCTTTAGCTGTTATATTGCTTCTTAATAACAGGTCTTTGAGGTGAAACTACAGAAGTCTTATTTCGGAGATGAAAACAGACAATTGCCTCCATACTTTTCTGCTGGCTTCATGCAATTACAGCTAATGTTATCAGTTTAATTTGTCCACATAAGCCTGAGTCTGTACAGCAGATTGAGGACCTGGTTCTCATACCCTTATTAAAGCTCAGCTAGCCCATGGAAACATGTGCTTATCAGCTCTTGGTTGATTTTGGCCATTTTGCATTTGTATTACACTAGAAATGGATCCAAGGGAGGTGCAGAGGGCGCACTTGCATTTCTCCCCTCCCACTTCAGTAGTGTGGCACGTGCACAATGAGCTTAGGAGGTGGGGTTGCTGCACACATTGCCCACCTCCCCACTCCCCAAATCACCCAAACATTTCACTACACTGTAGGGAAGTTACATGTCCCCGTCTTAGTATCACCGATGCAATATTTAACACTGGTCAAAGTTGGTCCAGTACAACTGGTCAAAGGTTATCCATTCTGCTTCAATTTCAGTGTGATCAGGATCCGGCTGAGTGAACACCCACTAAATCCAATGGAAAGATTTTTATTAATTTCAATGGACCTTGCGCAGAGTCTTACTTCAAACCAAATCCTCCATCTTCTGGAACACAGAGTGCTGCACTCCAGCACTCACAGACTGAAGGGTTTTGTGCAGGGTTTTTTGGGTCATAAATAAAAGACACGGGATATGCTATTTTTATTTTCACATATCAAGTATTAAAGGGTTTGCTTGTAAACTCATGTTTACAATAGATGTTAACAGTAGCTTCCATTACACATAGTGTGTGATACATCTTTCAAATTACTCTACGCTTTGCAGAGAAATAAATACAATTAAAAAACCTCAAAAAAGGAACCTAAAAGTCTGAAAAAAATGCATTCAGCAACTTGTCTTTTTCACCATAAGCAACCCACCTGTGCACTCACTCATACACTCACATACACACCAAAAATTACCTAAGCCCAATTTATTCAATATATATTTTTTTTAGCTAAACAGTTATAGACAGTGTGACCATTCCATGCTCCTAAGCTATGGCTCAGACTCTTGATGTTTATAGTTAATCTTTTTGGTAGAAATATGCATTGTGGATCATTTCCTATTGAAGTCAGTGGCAAAACTCCCATTTAATTCAAAGGAGATAGGTACAAGTTTTAATGAGAAATGTCTTAAAAAAAACCCTTAGTAATTACATTCCTATACAGAAACTGAAATTCATTGTCCATTTTGGTACAACTTTTCAATTGAATACATCTTGGCAATAATGTTTGTTTCCTAAAAATACTTTTTCCTCCAATGGCATGTCCCATCGATCTCACTTGCACAATCTAGTGTGCGTCATATATACTGAACTACTTCCATTCAGTCCACAGGCTCTAATTCAAAAAAAGGTGTTACCTTTCCAAATGCAAAAACCTAAGGGCCAAATCTTCTCTCCCTAGAATTTAATGGCAAAAGCTCCGGTTGAATTTGGCCTGTGTTTACCAATGGGATACGAGTTTGGCCCATTATAATTCCTCCAGAAATATCAAGCCAAACTTAAAAACCTTAACGTAAAATTCTCATAGACTGCAGTAGGAAATTTATAGAAGCAGCCCCATAGTTTGCGCAGTGTTTTGTTTTCTTTTAGTTCCTATCAACTTAATTCTCAACATCTAACAGTGCTGTTAAAATAACATCTTATGAAAATTAATAAGTCATATAATGCTGCAGTTCTACAGCTGATTCATCTATTAGTACCTTGGCTGTTGATACTCAACTAAGTCCTATGGCGTTTCTACAGGCAACTTCTCACCAGTTGACTAACAGAGGACTTGTAGGATTTGGCCCTGGGGTAATTATGAACACTGAATTTACAGAAATATTTCTATATTCAAATTTCAATGCCCAGGCAGTTATATCACTGAAGTGTTTAGAATATATCAGATACATTCCTGTCATCAAGCATCAAAAATACTTCTGTACTCACTGGCACTACTGTATTGTTTAGTCATCTGCATGTTCAAAATTGATCAAGGTTACTAAATATATTTTCTTTCTTCCTTGAAGTGAAAAATATTTTGGACGCTGCTTCTTACAGACATCCTTCAATGTGCAAGCTTTTACCTAGCTCCTGAACCAGACATGGTGACTGGATATCTTGTGACAACTGGTTTGAGATGAGAGCAATTGATAGGGAACAATAATTGATAATACAAGAGTTTTAGAAATAGAAAAGAGCCTGAACTAAAGAGTAACAACCCCAAATTTGAAGAAAGTGTGGATTCAGGTTGAACATTGGAAGTTAGGGTCATCTGCATTTACAAGCTACATGAACGGTTATCTATTGACTTACAAATTCAAAAACAGGCATTTGTAGGTTTGTACAGTATTATGTTTCATATTAGTGGCTACAGTTCTGTTAAAGAGACTGTACTGCATGTGTATGATATATTTAGTGCAAGTGGGTATATTTAACCTTTAAAAACCTGTGTGATAGATTAAGCTCTAATCTTGTGCAAGAGAATGAAGCTAAGATCCTGCTGTGGCTGTCTAATTCAAGTACTTTAAAGGGAACAATGTTTAACAATTCAGGCCATATATGAAGTACCTGAAGTGTACCTATAAACATTATCGGTTTATTCTTCACATGTGCAAATGTCCTTCCATCTTCTATTGATGCAGGCACCTAAACTGCATTTCTAGTGGGAGTCCTGCTTGACTATCAATATCTGGCATGGATTCATCATTTATGTTGCTGGTGAAGAAACAAAACACCGCATAGAACGTAGCATGGCTTTACCAGACTCTATTAAAATAGGTGCTATTGGAAAATGGACAAGGACAAACTTGATAGGGAAATATTTGCTGTCATTCTACACAGAAGTATTACAAACTGGAGAGTAAATAGAAAACAAACTCTAATATGCATTTGATGTCATTTTGACTCCCATTTATTCACAACCAGTTCTTAAACACTTCAGCTTTCTTAGATTTTCAGCTTTTGGCATCCAATCCAATGATCCTCAGTTCCAGCATCCTACTGTTGCTGAGAAGTTGGCCCCAAAACTCTATGAGAAGACACCTTGAACCAGTCATCACCAGGTTTGTTAGTGGGGCATGACTGACAGCAGTGGAGTTGCAGAAGGAACCTGAAGCAAGGCAGTGATGAATCGAGCCCTGAACCTGTAAGCAGTACTGCCCCCTTGTACAAGCTGCTGAATGACATCAGTTGGAGCAAAGGGAACTCTGCATCTTGTTTTAGAGACCGGAACTTTTGTAATATTTAGGGCCAAATTCTGCTTAAGACCTGGCCCTATAACTTTATAGGACCTAGCCCTATATAATTAAATCAATAGTTTCATGGCCTGTAAGGTCAGAAGGGAGCCATTATGCTTATCTAGATTGGCCTCATATGTAATACATAGAGTTTCAAACTGCAATAGCTTTGACTTGGCTAAAATCTATTGTTTAGAAACACAGCTATACTTGCTTTAAAGAAGTCAAGTAACAAAGAATCTACCATATACATCAGTAAATTGCTTAATACCCTCATTGTTAAAATTGCCTTATTTCTAGTCCAAACTAGCATATAACCACCTACAAAATTTAGCATGACCATATTGATATCTACTTACTGATAACACGTTTTGGAGTTATGGATTATGCTTGCAAATGAAATGTGTGCCTTAATACTGAATGCATAACAAGCCTTTGAGAATTTTTCCTGAGTTCACCCTCTGCTGTTCTTCTTACAAAAAATCATTCAATGAAAGAAAAAATCTTGACACGGAAGTTACTCTGTGCAGAAAGGAACTCCCTTCAATACTCTAATGGGTTTGATTTAGCACTAAGTATGCATACAACTTGAAGCAAATTAATCATGTGTAAGTTATGCACACACTTAAAAGTATTTTATCTGATCAGGGCCATATTGTATAAGTGTGTAATACTGTAGATTGTACATATATTTGAAGAAAATCAATCTGTCATTTCTATTTTTTTAAACACTATGAACAAATATTTATAATTCCAAACTATTTTAAATATCTACTAGGAAATATCAACCTAGTTCATTTATATAATATTAATCTTAAGAAATGTGCATTTTGGAGTTTGTAGTTTTGAAAATATAAGACTAGGGTACAAAGCTAGCCTAAAAGGACATGTAAAAATGTTAATTTTTGAAAATTTCCAATTGATTATAAGAATAGCACTAGTCTGGTTCTTTGCTTGATGCATGTGCTGTAGCCATGGCATCTGTGGTCAGTGGGTGAAAAGTACTACCCAATCAGATAGCATCAATATATATCCAGTCTCTCAGGAGTAAAGAACATCATAAAGGGCATGTTTACATGTCACTGTATGGCAATGCTGCTATGGCGCTGTGCTTTAGTGCTTCCTTTTAGAAGTACTAAAGCATGGAGCACTAAGGGCAGTTACTGTGCCATGCATGCAGCACACGATTAGATTTCGCTGCTACTTCACTATAGTGACGCACTATGCCAGGGGAGCATGCCACTACAGCAACGTAACTAGCAATCCCACAGAGACTCATGTGATTGCTATGTTGCCATAGCAGTGTAAGGCAATGTAGCGTGTCATTATGTCGCCATAGGGCAACATGTAGATGAGCCCAAAATGTAAGGGAGTAGAGAATCGGGTCTGTATCTGTAAATATGTACAGCCCTACCTTGTAGTCTTTGAACCCCCTGCCAACACTTTCAGAATGGACTCCAAAGGGTAAAGAATCACACTTATAGATTCTAACTGTCCTCTTTCTCATTTTCTGTTTCCATTTTGCTTGTCTTTTTCTTTTGAAGGAAACAAACTATATGGATGTCTAGTCTGCTAATTTCAGACGTTAGGTTTGATTTTTCCTTCCATGTACTGCAATGTAAATCAGAAGCAACTCCATGGATGTCAGTGGAGATAGGCTACTGTGAGAAAAGAATTGCAGCTTCTCTATGATGGCACTTCAGAATTCCAACTAGCTTCCCATGTCACTGATTGATGCCATTCCTTGCAGACTAATATCACAGGAGGACAGGACCTAGCCTTCTGCTATTGTAGCTCATTCCGAATATAGCTTCCCTTCACTACATTTAAGTATGGTAAAATGAATACATAGTTGTTTGGATCATTGAGCTCAACATGTAGAGATCAATAGCTCAATGTCCAGTTGGAATGAGGGATGAAATAGGGATTCCCCAGGGATGTATCATAGGTCCAGTTTAATATTTTAATTAATGATTTGGAAGAAGGCATTGAGTAAACGATTAGCAAATTTTCAAATTACACCAAGTTTGGTTGAGTTGCAGACACTGGAGAGTAGGGCTATGATTCAGAATGTCCTTGATAAATTAAAGAAATGGTTTAACAATGAATCAAGTTAATTTCAGTAAGGTTAAGGGCAAACTCCTGCACTTAAGACAGAACAATTCCATGCACAAATACAGACTGGGGAATGAATGGCCAGGTGCGGTACTAGAGAAAAAGAGTTGTTACAGCAGACCAAAAGTAGAATATGAGCTAAGTATGCAATTGTTGCAAAAAAAGGCCAATAGCAAACTGTTGTATTAACAGGAGTGTATTTTGCAAATCAAAGAAAGTGATCTTTCCACTCTATTCAAAACTGGTGGAGCTTCCAGTTCTAGGTCCCACACTTCAAGAAAGATACAGACGAATTGGAAAGACTAATGAAAATGATTACAGGCCTGGGATACATGACTTACAAAGAAAAGCCACAAAAACTAGAAAGCCACAAAAACTAGGATTTTAACCTGAAGAAGATAAGATTGAGGGGGCATTTGAAAACAGTCTTCAGATACCTTAAGGGTGGTTATAAATAGGGACCTACAGAAATCAAGGAGGCAGACGGGTGATAACATTTTCATAGTTTTTTGCAATAATGCCCCTCCACACCGTTGACTGGCCATGGAGGCTGTCATTCATGTGGTTCTGCCCCTCACCACTGATTGGCGAATCAGCATGGTCACACAACAGGGAGCTCTCTCAGCCAATCAACAATGGAAGGAGGGGGGGTGGCTGCCATCTTGGCTCCCTTTCTCTGTGCTGGCAGCCAGGATTTAATTTTCTGCAAGTTTTTTTTTTCTGGCAATTCTGCCTCAAATCATAGGTAACACTGCTTTTCACAGAAACCACCTCAAACCATGATTTCTGTCTTTAAGAGCTAGTTAAATGTTTCAAGGGAACAGGGCTTTTGTTTCAGAGAATGTTGATTAAATGAAACTTGAATGTGAGAATACATTATTGTTATCTTAATATTTTATAAAATATTACTGAAACAACATTTTAAATTTATACAAAAATAATTCACCATTGTGTAAATGATAAATTAAAAGTTAAAACAGCTGAAAAGAAGTATTTCAATAAGGTGATTTCAGTTTTTCTATAATAATTTTTCCAGAAATTTTGTTTTACAAGGTACTTAAAATTTTTCTTGTGAAATTCATTACAATTTGAAGGGTCAGAAATGCTCATGGAGCACAAATGCTCAGTTTCAACATGCTTTAGTTTCCTTGGAATTAATCCAAAAGCTTCAATAGTTGAAGGATGTGTCTGCTTGTTCACTCGTTGAGAAGGGAACAAGAGATTTACTCTGTAATTTGCATTTGCTGCTGCAATACTGGGAAGCCTGATTCTGCCCTGACTTTACACTGCACTGGTCTATACAAAGGTCACTGTTCCCCTTAAATTTGACAAGATCTTAGTACGTGTGTTGCAGGACCCTTATACCTCTTTGCTAGTTTCACCATTTTAAATGGGGGCTGGGGTGGTATGGGCACTAACTCATATGGCTGACTACCCAGAGGTTGCATGTTTGAGGCCATAATATAAACATTCACAGTGTGGCCCTGTCAGATTCCAAGGAATGTGTGAATTCTGCTAAATATCTTGTCACAAGGACATGAGAAGGAAAGACCACTACAAAGTTTTTAGGATGTTTTTAATAAGAAGAAAGAGGGGAGGTACACTCCGTCTCCCACAATAAGGCTAGGAGTCACCATTTTAATAACCCATTCTGAACTCCAACAATAACAAAGAGAAAGAACCTCACACAATAATTTCTGCATCAAGTCTCTGACTGGGTTTATTCCTGGAGCAATGGGTATAAGTTGTAAAGGATGGTGCAGATGACTACATATCCCAAAGCAAGCCTCTACATCAGGGATATAACCTGCCTGGATATTGAACAAGAAGAAGAAATTTCTCGGGCTTCCTATTAGCTTCAATAAGCATTAATGACAAAAGAATAACAGGGAGTGACTTAGTTGTCACTAGTCAGTGATATTTGTCTATACTTAGTTGTAGAAAGAAATTATTTTCTGTGAATACTTGAAGGCTCTAGAGCTATACAAACTAATCAAACAGTATAGCACAGCAGAGGCTCCCTATGCTTGAAGAACAGTGATTGCACCTGCAAGCTTGGAAAAAAGTTTTTTGTAACTACTCAGTTGGTCTAATAAAAGATACCACATCTACCCAAATAACCTGATAAACTAATCAGGACACTCTGCAATGACTGGAATCAACATTTCAGACAGATGTAGTTAGCTGTGATAGTCTGAAGTCAAGTAGAAAGCAAGGTAGATTTGCACTTTACAGACTAACCAAAGAATGGTTAGGATGGATGGATGGAGGGATAGACAGACAGACAGACAGCTATCAGTATTTAGACCAGGGTCTGATGTAGGGATGTGAAAGGTTAAATGGTAAGTATATTTATTCTAGTAATGCATTACAGTTAATGTTTAGGGCTGGATGGAGTCTGGCAGGGAAGGAAAGCAGCACAGTGCCCCAGGAAGGAGGCTAGTCACAGCATATAGCTCTGCCTCTGCCTCCCTCTCCCTGCAGCTTGCTGCTGACCTGGGACTGGGGAGGGGGGCATGTTGTCTGGCAGGGATTGCCACCGCCTCCTCCCCCAGCCACTTACCCCCATGCTGCTGCATCTGGCCCCAAGCACCTGTGCTATGCCAGCCAGGGCAGGTAGCAGCGGATCAGTCACTTGCAAGTTTGCCAAGAGGAGGCAGGTGGAAGCCAGCCTCTGGCCCTCTGCAGCGTGACTGGTGGCAGCAGCACAGTGCAGTCAGCAGCAAGGCTGGAGATATGCAGGGCAGGCTCCACCCCCCCGACCTGCACACAAATTAGCACAGGTGGGAGAACGAGTACAAGGTGGAAGGGCAGGGAAGTCCTTGCCTGGGCTGCAGACAGGGAAGGTGCAAGGAGATACTGGTGCCACCAGACAGGGGGGTGCCTGGCTCCATTTGGCAGAAAGTTCTGTGGGGGACAACATGCCCCACGTGCACATGGGGCAGTGTGAAGTAAACACACACGCACACATTAGGTATGTGTCATCAGTTAACTGTTTAACCAATATCATTAGAAGATTTTAAATGGGTAGCCATTTAAACAATATTACATACATCCCAAGTCTGATGCCAGCATGGGGAGTCTTCACATGCTTGTCAAAGACAGGCAGGAAGAGTTGTGAGGAAACTGGCAATACAGAGGGACACAGGAATCTTCTCTACTGGCCAAGGCCTGAGGCTACTAATACCAAAGGATTTTTTATCATTAACTTCAATA
Source organism: Alligator sinensis (assembly GCF_000455745.1). Classification (NCBI taxonomy): domain Eukaryota; kingdom Metazoa; phylum Chordata; order Crocodylia; family Alligatoridae; genus Alligator; species Alligator sinensis. Next base: position 99,808 of record NW_005842632.1, on the reverse strand, counting down.
GAAACAGGATTTGATTCTATGTGACCTTCACTGAACTTGTTATATTTTGTTATATTAAAATCCCTTTTTCATGAAGCCACATGGAAATTGTTTATATCTATTTTAAGGTATTTCCTTCTACTGTACATACAACACCTTCTTCCTCCTGTTTATCATCATGCAAACTTCACAAAAGACAGAATCTTCTACGTGCTGCCTTGCAGAGGAGTTGATTCAAATTTCCTAAGAATGTGCACCTGAGAGTAGAATACAGATTTGGCTGTTTTTCTCATCTGAAATTATATTAAATTAAATTATAGCTAACATGCTGGCAGAAAGTAGCTGTAATGTCTCCAGATTAAGGTTGCAGAAGAAGAATTAGTTGCAGATAAAAGGTTGCAGATAAAATTGGAAAAATCTCTTACTTTTACATGTTCCCCCTCCCTCCTTGAAACCGTATTTTGAATTGTTAAATGCCAGGTAATGGCCTGTGGGTCTGGGTGTGGAATTGCTTTTTGTGTCTTCTTGTTCCCCTAAAGGGCAAAGTCAGCTGACTCTTCTATTTTCCTCACAGAACCCTAAATGAAATTGCGTTACATGAGTAACCATGAGGGACAGATTATGCAATATTTTTGTGAGGAATATGCTTACCAGATAATTCAATCTGCTGCTGGAAGATTCTGGACTCAGAGTCTGACTCCATAAAGAACATGGCACAATCAGTGACAGGATGCTGGAGAGAATTTGCTGACATGCCAACCATTTTTTGTATGACCCTGCCATCAATCCACAAAGATTTTATTTTTAAAAATCTGCTTTGCTATTGATATGAGGTTTGTTTGGCATGGCAGTAGGTCAATCCTGAAATGCAGCTTTCAAAAGTCTTAAGTTTTTCACCTAATTAGTGGGAAGCTAGAGATCGATTTAAAACGATCTGCATGCATTTGCAAACTACAACCAAGCATTTCCAATCAAAATATAACTGGTTACTGTGTTTCCAAATATGGATTTGTGGTTAACAATAACCACCTACAACAGATAACTGCAGAGGTAGTTACAAAATATGAATCTGTGTTATAGCCCCTATACATATGATTATTATGTCTTAATGCTATCACAAACTAATACTGTAGTTTTTCACTCAAGAGTTATGACTTCATAGCCTGCAAACTACATTTAGAAATGCTACATCCTATCAAATTAAAATAAACATACGTTTTTACAGGATAAGGATATTATGTCTCATTATTCGAAAACTTCACCTGATGTACATCTTTTCTATGGCTTAACATATTATCAACAGGACTTAAACATCATGTCTTTTTGTAAATCTTACATTTATGTCTAAAAATAGTCCTTTTCAAAATGAGTTGAATTTAAATCTTTAAAAGCGAACTTGAAATGAACATGCTGCACATATTTATCCAAATAAGTTGCATAGTTTAAACAAGTTCAGTTGTGCTTTGTAGCAGAACTCACAGTAATTACTCATCTCTAAAAACTATGATGGATGTGAAATCTATAGTACATTTAAACTTTTTCTCACAGTCCTGACTAGTTATATGAATGACTGTCACTCTTCCATTGACCCATGAAATTCAGAATACTTCATCCTTATGCAGAGCATGAACATTTAATGGACACACCCAAAATAATTGCAAACACAGATATTAAAAATCCATTTATCCAGAGAGGAGAAATAGGAATTTGGAACATTTTGAGGTATCCAGCCCTCAAGTATTCTTTGTTTGCTTGCATTAAGTTTTGTTGGTTTATTATGTATTGTGTTCAGGTTAAAAAAGAAGGCACAGGTGTTTCACAAGGCGCCATATTCAAGTCAACCAACAAAACCAAATTTTACATTACCAAGCCTGGGGTTTACATCTCAGCAGTGACTTCTTCTGATGCATTTTCAGTTGAAGAATTTATTGCTTCTGAAAAGGGGCCAGGATAAGTTTGAGCTATGCAATTCATTCCTCGTGCCAAATTAATGCCTTCATTGTGTTCTCCATGAGAACTGAAAGTAGGGCAGGATCTAGTCCGTGCATGGTTCTGTTGAGGTCCAGCATTGCCAACCATCTCACTCACTGTGTTTATAGGGGAGGCCCTCCATCTGTGTCTCTGCAGTTGTTCTTCTTTATATTTAATGGAATACCAGGCCAGAAAAATAAAAAAGAAACCTACAAACTTGAGACCAGCTGCCAATCCAAAGTAGACAAAACGAAAGGATGTGACATCATATTCCCAGCAAGATCCTTGCACGCCACAATCCTGTTGCCAAAGCATGCATGTAGTATCAATAACAGCCCCAAAATAAATTGGAGTAGGAATGTAAGCTGTAATAATAATAGTAACACAAATAATATGCATTAGAAAAATTGTATTTGAAAACATTTTTAAAATATGAACTACAGAATATATCAACTGAATATTGAATTATTTTTTGTTAATTCCAGTACAGTAGGCACTTCCTCTGAGACACAGTCACTGCAACCAAGCACCTTCCAAGAGAAGGGCAATATCACCAAGTTTTCATGATGATTTACTGATGTCTACTGTGCAACATGACGGAATAAAATGATCACTCCTGACACAAGATGTCACATCCCATTTCTGATGGTATCAAATGGAGTTTGATACTCATTAGTATTTCTTCAGTATGCCAATCTTACTCTTTACACAACCCCATTCACCTTTATGGTTGCCCAGTGATACATGGTTGTTTACTGTAGGTTGATGTAAAACTAAGATCTCAATCCTACTGTGATCAAAGTCAACAGAAAGAGCTTTTTTCTACTGACACTGATGGACACTAGATTAGATCCCTGACATTTTGAGGGAGGAGCAATGTGTTCTTTTCCATTTAGTTGAAATACTTTAGCAAAATATGTTCTAAGCTGGTGTACAGGTCATGTCTTCACAAATCTGTAAGGCTTTTGTTATCTTACAGGGGAAGTATTTCATGGCATTCTGCTCTTTTGGGGGCCTATAGCCATGCTGAACTGAATATATCTGGGCTATCTTGGAAGCTACCGGCCTGGGCTGGCCATTGCTTCGGGTCTCATGTGCTATAGGAGGCATAAACCAAAGACTGAAAAGACTTCATTCACTCTGGCTCAGATGATGAATGAAAACACAAATATATATATTTAAGATCTAATGATGAAGGTTTATCTGAGAATCTAGTATATATTACCCATATAAATAAAGTGAAAGATATCATAAGCAACCTCTCAGATATTCTGTGGAATTAAGATATAATATGCTACAACCAAGCAAAAGCCTAGCAGAAAATCTGTTTTTATTTCTGCTCCATGTTCTCATAGACACTGAAACAGCTAGAAGACTGGTGCATTCATCTTCCCAACAACACAATTTCCTACCAAGTGTGTGATATTAGACACGTCAACAGTGTAAAAGCATTTAGTCCCTAATACAGTAAGATGTAGCAAAGAAATTTCCCCGTAGACTAAGGAAAACATTAAGGGATGAAATAACCAGAGACGATCCCAGCAGGGTGCGAGGCCTGGGGCAAAGCAGCCTGCGTAGGGCCCCCCCTCCCTGTCCCACAGCACACTTATGCCATGGAGCGAAAGCCCCAGCACACCGGACACAGCGGGACAGGTGGTGGCTGGAACAGGCAAAGAGCTGTCCAACCCACTGGGTGGGCAGATGGGCTAAACTACAGCCATGGCCTCTCCACCCAGCTCTGCAGGGACCCCCAAAGCATGGGGCCCGGGGCAGTTGCCCCGATTCACCCTCCCGGAATGGCCCTACCTATAACCCATAAAGGCAGCAACTCTTATGAAAGATTCATAGATTCATAGATGTTAGGGTTGGAAGGGACCTCAATAGATCATTGAGACCGACCCCCTGCATAGGCAGGAAAGCGTGCTGGGTTCAGATGACCCCAGCCAGATGCCTATCTAACCTCCTCTTGAAGACCCCCAGGGTAGGGGAGAGCACCACCTCCCTTGGGAGCCCGTTCCAGACCTTGGTCACTCTAACTGTGAAGAAGTTCTTCCTAATGTCCAGTCTAAATCTGCTCTCCGCTAGCTTGTGGCCATTATTTCTTGTAACTCTCAGGGGTGCTTTGGTGAGTAGAGCCTCACCAATACCCTTTGCGCCCCCATGATGAATTTATAGGCAGCCACAAGGTCGCCTCTCAATCTTCTCTTGTGGAGACTGAAGAGGTCCAGGTGCCCTAGTCTCTCCTTGTAGAGCTTGCCCTGCAAGCCCTTAACCATATGAGTGGCCCTTCTCTGGCCCTCTCCAGGTTATCCACATCCCTCTTGAAGTGTGGCGCCCA
>NW_005842632.1:67478-95078 GCF_000455745.1 Alligator sinensis | reverse complement strand
AAAGAGTTATTATTTTCAAATTGTTCTTTCCAAGAAAAGTTCTCTTCCACAGAAAAATGCTTTAATTTCAGCAGGCTGCTACCAGGGTATTTGGCCCCATTTAAGTGCTCATGCTTTCCTAGGAAATGTGACATATTGGGCATGTCTAAACATGAATTTATGCACTAAACTTCATGCACCTTAGCCTAAGGCGCATTAAGGCAATTTAGGTGCATGTCTACACATACACACCTTAAGGCACCTTAACAGCTCACTGGGCGAACACGTTTGCAACCTGCAGCAGCACAGCCAAGCCAGGCAGCACAGCACCAGCTGAAGGGATGGGAGCCTCCAGTCCCCCTAGATGTTACTGGCCCAGCCCCAGCCCCACCTCTAACCCCGTCCCTGTGTTCCTGCCTCCCCAGCATCAGTCTAGAGTGGCTTTGCACTAGTCAGGAGGGCCTTGAAACTGACCCCTGGGGGCCCCATGCTGCCACTGAGCACTACCAAGAAGTAGTGGTGGGTGCTGTTCTCCAAGGCACACACGCTAAAGCTGGCACGGCAGTTCCAGCAGCAGCGGTACCTGTCAGTGTGCTGAGCAATGAGCAAGTGGGGGTACAATCCCTGCCTCTGCCCCTGCCTCTGCTGGTGCAATGTGGCACAGTTCTTCTGCTCGCCACATAACACAGGGAGCGTGTGAAGCTGGCGCTCCTCCTCAGCCTGACCATGCACATACCAGGCTTGGGTTGTTTACGGGTTTTTTTGTGCAGCTGTGCACAGTCATCAGTCAGCACATGGACAGGTACCGCTGCTGCTGGAACCACCGCTTTAGCTCCAGCATCTGCATCTTGGAGCAGCACCTGCCACTTCTTTTTGGCAGCACCCAGCAGCAGCACAGGGCCCTGTGGACTCAACAAAAGGATGATCTGTTTCAAAATGTAACTTACGGTAAATAATATACAAAAAGGTCAAACAAAATATTTCATTGATAATGCCCTTGTTCCCCTGGCTTTATCTATGGCAAGTTAAAGGTTGTTTTTGATGTTTTGCGTACAATGCCCAGTAGCGTTGTATAATGGGTTGTTCCTTAAGTTTTTAAGAACAGGTTAAACAAACTTATCTGGGAAGGTACAGAGAGGGATGATCCTGCTTTGAGCATGGGATAGATTGGTTAGCCTCCTGAAGTCCCTTCCAGCCTTACTTTTTTATGATTATATGAATGCTTCTGTACAGGTAGCAATCAGTGATCTTATTTACTGTAAAACTTACCAAGAGTTCGTAATAAAACAAATTGCATTCCTAGTGCAAAAGGCCGCTCACTATCTTCCACAGACCTAGCAGGCAGAGAGAGATTTTTTTGAAAAAGACAGTCATAGCACATAATCATTTTAGCATTTTTCTTCTGGTCATCTACCTGTAATAAACATCTGACAAACAACTCTGTATCTGCTAATCGTGTTAACACTAAGCGTCAGTTAACAAATGAATGGATGCTGTCCTCCATCCAGCAAAACCTCCATAATTGGAATTTCTGCCAGGGGCAGTGAACACAGCACAGGGTGCACAGGGCTCCGAGCAGTGAAGCTGCACACAATAACCCAAATGCTACAGTTCATCTGTTCCACTGGTGACTTCCAAGGGGACGGGACATGGGAAGATTTTCCCTTAGGGTCACAGAACAGGGAAGGGAAGGTGGGGGGAGGTCACAGAAGCAGAGAGAGAGTAACAGAGGTTCAGTAATCAGCCTTTTTTATTTAATATGATAAGCCTCTACTACTGGATGAAAACAGCCAGAAACTCAGCTAGCAAAAGCATCTGGCCAGCCTGCCTCCCTAGCAGGTTGGATATACAACTCACTAACTCTGTAGTATGAAGTGGCGCTTGTGCACCTAATAACAGAGCTGACGCTTATCTCATGTTAGCCAAGCCAAGAAGCATAGAGGGGCGATGGGCACATGGCAGAGGAGAGGCAGCAGCAGGGGTAGACACTGGGATGGGGGAAACAGCAGTCATCCATTCTTCAGAGACAGTCAAGCACAAGGCCCTTCACCCCCTCCCCAGCCCCATCACTGCTTTCCCTGCCACAGCAGTGAGTGGGACAAAATTAAGACAACGTTCCACTAATTAGATTCTGTACCTGGAAAAGCATAATGCATTTGTTGTTTTCTATGGACAGATTCTAATTTCTGGGGAGTTGTCTTAAACTCAAAGTAATCTTTAATTTGGGTAAATACAGCAGCCAGCATTCTTTTCCTCTCTCTAAATGTAGGCATAAACACCTTTCCATTAGGGGTTCTGGGTCATAGATTCCAAGGGATCACTCCAGCATGAAGAAATACTGGAATGAGGACTGCCACTGATTCAAATTTCTAACAGGTGATTTACTCTGTGATGATGCCTAGTCTTACCACCCTCCTCCCCCAGCTCCCTACTGCTCACGCAGTTCTCTCAATGACTTTCTTTTGCAAAATCTCCAAACAATATTGGCATTAAGAGCTCATTCCTCTCTGCTATGGAAGCATCCAACTCTGAGAGCCATACGCCTATTTGTTCTGCTTTTGTCTAGAATATTTGCCTATTAGCTAAACCTAGCAGTCTGTCTAGCCTGTGATGCTATGACTGGGTTACTAGCTTTTTGTGGTGGGGAGTAACAGTGCTGCATCTTTCTCCTTCTGGAAGGGTGCCTTAACCACTAGGGTGCCGACAAAACATGGGATAGATGTGCATCATGGAATTTAGCAGAGGATGGTTTTAACTAGCACTTCCAGCTTTTCCACATAGTGAACCACCAGGTCAGAGGTTAGGCATTATCTTGACCCTTTTCAGCTGTCTCCTTGGGTAGCCAAGCCAGATAGATATATAAGGCCAGGAGGAAAAAAAACAAGGAAGTATGGTTCAGTGAAACTTAAATGAAAGGGTATTTTAAACAACTCTTTCTGGGCTGAAATCCAGATTAGAAAAACATTACCATTTCTTTCTCACATCCTGATCTGAAAATACAAATATTATTTAGAGAAGATAAGATTTTCTTAAATGTACCAATGTTATTTATTTTGCACCATGTCTACTGGATATTTATTTTCTGAGAAAATGTGTTTTCCTATTGCTTAATATAATTACAAGGATCAGATATTAAACAAGTGCAATTGGCAAAGTTTCATTGATTTTTGTAGTGTTGCAGTGCATTTTCACTGCAATGATACATACACTAAGGTTAAAGGCACAAAATGAATGGATGGATGGACAAAGAGACAGAAAAGCTAAGTTCTTACCTGAGTGTCACTATGATTGCTGATGGCTGGGCACATGCCGTTATAAGGGTAACTATGAAAAGAAATATTAGGAATGGGATAAGTGTATTGCAGGTTCGATCACACTTCCCAGAAACAGCATAGCCATTCTCATTCAGGTACGTTTTGACAATAACCACTCTGAGCTGACTGCGCTGTCCCACTGTTGGTGGAGTGATAACTTGGCGGCTTTGAACACAGGCACATTCTGTATAATTTCTTACCTGAGGAAAGTAAATGGGAAAACCATAAAATATTCATATTGCAAGACTTTCACAATTTCAACCACAATAACGCACTGCACTTAGCGCAGGACAGTTTTCTCCTCTACAATGAAAAAGTGCCATGCCCTGTACTTGAAACATTATTTTTCTAGGTAAAGATAGGGCAAGGAACATGGCTTAATTTTAAAGCTGTCCAACCCTTCCCATTACAAGCAACTGAAAACAGGGTCTGAACAGTTTGACAAACTTCAACTATTTAGGGTGAAATTTTATTTGCTGCATGTCTGCCCCAGGCTGATTTTTTTTTTTCATTCTATAATTTCTAACAAAATAGTTTGGTCAGTTCTGAGGAAAAGGCCTTGTTTCATTCATTTTTAAAATTCCTGTAGCCTTCTCTTTAAACTAAATGGACTACCAGGAACTTTAGCAGTTGATATGCATTGCCCTGTGTGCCAGGGAAATGCTGTCTCTCTGAAAATTTGTACAAATATGGCCTAATGATAAGCCTTTGAAAAATCAATTTGCACCTGGAACCCAGAAACTTGTGTGTTGCTGAGTCCAGTTCCCCGCTCTCCCTGGCAGCTACATCAGATATTCCTTTTTTAAGGGTGATTATGCACCAAACTTAAGTAGAGACTTTAGAAGCCAGATCACTTGAGGTTCCATACTCATTAAGCATGCTTCTGTGCTGACTGGACTGCTCGTGTCTCTTCTAGCTGTGACTGACATGTTCCTGCCAGCCCAGGACTACCCGGACTATTTCTGTAATGGCTTCTCCTGGTTCCTGAATGACAGCCACATTTTTTACTTGGCTTAATCATGTCAAAATAGTTGGCTCCAAAAAACGTGCCCAATCCCCCAAAATGCTTAAATAAAAGAAAGCACTCTAATCTTCTTTGTGTGAATGAGTTATCTGGATCTTCATACTTACTATTATCCCATCAAAATTAACAAATTATGATTGTAGGATTGCTAGTTCTCCTGTTTCTCTGATGGCCCAAAGGCAAGAGCACAAAGTGTAATTAATGTGCTTTCTAGATGCCAAAATCACTTCCTGATCAAATCTATGTTTCATGATATTCCCCATCTTCCTCATCCATTCTTTAGAGACAGTATTTTTAATAGAAATTTTGAATCTAATATTATACCCTATATATAATGCTAAATTAATTTCAGCCTCATTTGTTTACAACTATAAACAAACTACATTGTTTTCCTATGAACCCTTTGGAAACTCATGAATTTCAAGATGCAGTGCTTTCTTTGGCACTGGCCAGAAGTGTTTGGTTCCTACAGGTTCAGGACATTGAAAGATTAGGTTGTATCAGGTGGGTATTTCAAGGAGATGAGGAATTATTAATGTCATTGTAAAAAAGCACTGATAAGAAGTCATCTTGAATGAAGCGTAGAGCTCTGGTCACCCATGTTCAAGAAAAATTACTTTAAACCTAAATGGCTGCAGAGAAGAGCTACTGGGATGATCTGATCAGGGAAATGTAGTGTGGAAGAGAGGAAGACTAAAAGGGCTTAGCAGAATGGAAGCTGAGAAGCAGCAGAACTGCTCTGTTCCAAGACACTGAGGATGCCTGTAGAAGTGCTGCAATGTGCTCCAATGTACTGTAATTACACATGCTATGGGGGGCGGTGTGAGAAGGGACTCAATTATAATATACCAGAGCTGATGTAATTACAGCACATCGGATCAAATCTGCTGGAGCATGATAATTACCGTGCTCCAGCCAGCCTCCGCGTCTCATGTATCAGCATCCCCGCACTTCAAAATGGTGGCAGGGGCACTTGAATTAAAGTTTGTCGAATGAGTTTTCATTCAAGCGTCCCAATGCCATTTTGAAGTGCAGGAACACTGGTACATAAGACGGTGCAGTACTTCAATTAGAGCAGCTTTTAGAGCTGTTCTAATTAAAGTGCCCTCCCATCCTACCTCTAGAGCTCATGTAACAATACCCAGAGGGACTAAATACTGGAGAGGAAGCAACACTTAAGCAGTAGGACCATACTGGCACAAGAAGAAACAGGTGTAAATTACTCATGAATAAATTTAGGTTGTATATTAAAAGAAGAAGAACCACCAGAGGAATAAGCAGGAGAAGAACCATCAGAGAGAATAAGCAGGAATAATGGGGGCAAAAAAATATCTCCTTTAAGAGCTCAATAAATTTATGAAAGGAAATTATATGAGAGAGCAGTCTTACAGCAGGGAACTGTACTCAGTGATGCAAGGATGTCCCTTCCAGTCCTGTATCTTCCTATTAGCAGGGTCCCAAGCCATTCACATAGCCATCCTGCACCTTTGTATTACAAGCCCAGCCTCCCCAGGACCATGCTATAAATGCATTCTGTTAAATGTAAGTTCCCATGGTGGTTTTCAAATCACTTTTTGAAAGGGAGGATTAATTTGGAATACATTAGTGCAGCACTAGCTTATGCTCAAAATTCCCAGATTTTTGAAAGCTGGACTGCTGATGTTCTGAGCTCTTGAATTGTGGGGAAATATAGGCATAAGGGTTGCTTGTGGCAGGCCTTCTCTGAACCCAAGAAGAGGGAAGCATGCCATTCGGGGTTGGACTCGATGACTTATGGAGGTCCCTTCCAGTCCTACTTCTCTATGACACTACACCTGATCTGAGCCTTCAAGAGGCACTATCCATCCAACTCCTGCCAGGATCTGCTGATCTATGACCCTAGTGTAGGCTTGCAACATTTGGGACAAGTTTGTGATGCACTCACCCCTGAGCTCTGATTTCCACCATTGATGCAGCCAGCCAGACAAGGATTAAAGTATGTTATTCCATCTGATCCACAAACAGGTTTATATTCATGAATCTTACATCCACAGTTAACATTACAGCTGCCAGTCAGATTCCTGTGGGCCATGGCTAGAGTAGGACTTAATGGAGAAAAAGAGATTATACTGGAACAGCATGCACACTTAAGTGCCTGGCAAGAAACCAACCCACTCAAATATTCTGTATTACAGTAAAGATTTTTACTCTAAGAAAGATTTAGGCATTTTTAAAAGAAGGATTAAAGCAACCTCAAAGAATAATGATCCTTGGTATTAGGCAGTGTTGTGTTTAATTTGAAAATGAAAAACAAAAGCATTACTCCTTGGTAAAAATAAATAAATAAATAAATAAAGCATCTCTCCCTCTCCCCCACATAACAATCAGTAGACACAAAGCCTGATGCTTACTATTATTTATTTGTACTGCAGCAAAACACAGAAGCCCCATCCTAAACCAGATCCCACTACACTATGCAAATTCTAATCTACCATCCTATCCTATTTCCATAAAAACCCTCAAACTCAATTTCCTAAGCCAGTCCCAAAACATGCTAAATGAAATAGTCATGTGGTGCTCCTGGACGGTCAACAGACTGTCTATTTTGGGCTGGGGGGGAGAAGGGGAGTGAACTCCATATATATCTTAGGTACATCTTGCCAGTAATTTCCTCTTTTATCTACCACAGAAGCTCAAACTTGATTGTTTAAAGTGACATGAACAGCAGCACTAGGGTACGTTAACTTTGCTTGTTAACTTTGCATAAGGGTTTATGAAAAATAAATACAAATAGAAATAATTTCTAAATTCTAGCTAACAACTGTAATTGACTCCATTAAAAATATCTCATTTCTCATTTCAATAGATAATTGACAATGGTGACAGGCTTTCAATAGAGCAGATTATAGTTACATCTGTTTCTATGAACTTTCTGGGCTTTACACCCTGTTTCATATTGCTAAATTAATGTAATTAGAAGAGCGATCTTAAAAAAAAAAATAGGTTTATTGTTTTACGTGATTCCAGATGTTTTATCTGGAAATTTCATTTGGCTCTGCAATACTGACAACTATGTGAAACTTTATGCCAGTGAAATAAGTAAATTTCCCTAAGGGGGGTTTGTTCATATATAATTTGTTTTACAGATTATAGGCTTTTTGAGATCAGTCACAAAAGACACTCATGTGAGCACTGAGGTGGATAATTCTTAGGTGCACTTTCATCTAATAGAAATATCAATCAGCCCTCAGTTAGGCACTTAGGCAGTCAGTACGAGATCCACTGAAGCCAACATGTTATGTAGGCATTTGCTTAAGACAGCCAGTAGAAAATGCAGCCAAGAAGAACAGAACTTAAGTCCTATTTCTAAAAGGTAGCTTCTTACACTTGGGCTTCTCATTTGGGAGCCCGCAACTGGAGTTGGGTGCTTAAGCCAAGCCAGTACTTTTTCATGGAAGCTAAGGAAAAGTATTGTACTTATGCCCACGTCCAGTAGAGTGCAAATAGTGTTCTAATAGCTCTACTTACAGCAAGTCTACATGAGACATTTACTACATAGCTGACTAGCTGCACAATAAATGTCTCAGCATTTACACGTGTGCCCCAATTAGGCTGGAATAAATTAATTTACTCCACAGCAGGATAGTACTTGTGAATACAGAATTAGGCTCTACCTATAATTCTTGGTCTCCCTTTATTTTGTTGTTACTTATTAGAATCATTTAGATATTCTAATCCAGCCTGAAAATTTGCTTCCTCTTTTTCCTAACTAAACAAGTTGATCCAATAAAAGATAAAACCTCGCTTCACAAATACTGCTTCTCCTAGGATATCCTTTGGCAACGTGTGTCACTTACCTTGACCCACTTTTTATGAGGCATGTGGAATCCACTTACTTTTAGAATGTGGGATGCACTGACTCTAGGCTATAAGGACAGTAGGCAAGATCCACACATTGAATTTGTTTCTAACCTTAAGGAATCCTAAAATAGGCATCTACGTTCTCTCTGTACTATGCAGGGCCAGAGGTAGCTGCCAATGAGTAGGAGCCACAAAAGATAGCAGGTTGATCAGGGAGCTGCCAAATCTCAGTAGTAGGCTGTGCTGAGGAGTGGGACCAAGACTCATTCTTTTCAATGAGTTGGGAAGGAACCAGGTCAAGAAGTTAGCTTGAAGTTGCAGCAAAGTAGGTTTAGACTGGACACCAGGAAATATCTTCTGCACTATTAGAACAGTGAGGGGGTGCAACAGACTGCCCAGGGAAGTCGTGGAATCTCCATCACTAGAGACGTTCAAGAAGAGGTTGGATAAGCATTGGTTAGGGATGATCTAGCAGTAGCCATACGTATGTTCTGTTATGGGTATTTCCCATCCTTCTGGGCTTTGCTGGCTTCCACATGGGTCTTGGTAGGAATTATTTTCCCCTCCTGCTGCTACATACATCAGGTCTGTCTGGTTTTTTCCACCTTCCTCAGAACCCTTATGTGTTAGCTGCAGCCAAGGCTGGGGATTTTGACAGGTGTGCCAGTGCTCCTGCTGCAACTGAGACCCAGAAATTCCTAGCTAAATGGTCTTGCCCCCTATTCAGGGTCAGACCAATTGCCATATTTGGGGTAAGTAAGGAATTTACTCCATGGTATAGCCTATGGGGGGTGGGGCGTGATTTCCTCTGAAGTTGGAGGGAGGGGAGGGAATCTTCCTTGGATCTCTCAAGTGTAATTTAAGAACCTTTCAACAACAGGCTGCCATGGTCCTGATTTACCTGTGACAGGTCAGGGTATTATGTCCTGTGGGTGTGTTAAGGTTGACTGTAGTTTTACTAATATGTTAGATAATGGATTTGTATAGGACCGTTTGGGTATAGATCATCCTGCCTTAGGAGGGGGCTGAACTAGATGGCATCTGGAGTTTCCTTCCAACCCTATTTTTCTATGACTTCGAAGAATTTTAGACCCTGTGCTGGCAAAATGGGAATTAGAGGTCACCTAGTCAATGAACTGCTCAGCCCTGACAAAGCTAGGGTGCTTGTACTTACTGGGAGAGTCTGCACGTGTATTTACATGTGCCTAAATTAAATGCGCCTTTGGTTAGGGCCCATTAAGGTGATGTAGGCACACATCTACACGTGGATGTGCTAATGTACATTAAGGTGCGTTAAATTTAGGCATGAATAGCTAAGTCACATTAGCACATGTGCAGATGCATTAATGTGCATTAACGCGGTGTCATTCCATTGACACACACCACGTTAATGTAGCTTGGCTACACATGCACTAATGCGACTTAGCTATTTGTGCCTAAACTTAGCTAACTTAGCTATCAAATTTAGGCTCGCGTGGCTTTAAATTGCCATTTTTAAGGCACATTAAGGATGCGCACGTGTAGACACGTGCCTTTAATGTTCCTTAAAAACGGCAATTTTAGGCTAAGCCCACTTAAAGAGGCACGTGTAGACATGCCTACTCATGATCAGAGGCAGACAAAGGGGTGCCTAGAGAACTTTACTGGCAGAAACTCAGGATATGTACACTGAAGTGTAGCGTACATACAGAGACTTCCTCAGCCTGATGAAGGGTGTTTGTACCCTAAAGCTTGCAAAGAATAATTTTTCCAATTATCTGAGTGGGTCTAATAAAAGATATTGGATTTACCCAAATCTTGTCTACCTATGTCCTTAGACCAACACAGCTACAACCTATACCTCTGCCTACATAGAGATACCCAGACAAGTTTGTTTGTCCTACATCTCAACAGAGTAAAATTAGCCTATGTGGTACTCCAGGTTGATGAGCTAGCCAGCTTATTCAAAATAAGCTCTACACTACACTGCAATGTAAATATATCCTTTAGATGACTGGGCAGGAAAGGTTCTTTGGGTAGATGCGATGCATTTTTTTGACTGGTGTATTTGATTAGATGACATGAGACAGGCAACAGCTGAAGAGAAGTTTTGATCCCATGCTTTTTTTGACATTAGCCCAGAGATCCTGGATCACTAGTCTGCATGTCCTAATTCAGTGGTGCTCAACCTTTGGCCCATGGGTCTCCCCACAGGTCTGAAAATGTGGCAGTGGGGGCGCAGTGGCAAATTATTAATTGCAGGTCTTCTATTGCCAAATTTCCAGACCTGTGGAGAGCCCTGTAGGCCAGATGACACAGCACACAGAGTCAGGCCAGTGTGCAGGGTCAGGCTGTACAAGGTATGGCATGCCACACTACACTTGTGGACCAACCCTGTGCCTCAATCTCATCCTAGATCAGGCTGCGGACTGGCCCCATATGAGGTATCTGGCACACGGACTGGTCCTATACCACTCACCCAGCCTGTGTGGCCATTAAGCACCAAATTAAGCACCACTGTCCTAATGCAATTGCAGTCTATTTCTAGGGAGTTACTACCTCCATATCTGCAATGCAAAAAGCACATAAACGATATGAAAGGTATTGTGTTTTTCTGCACCCAGCTCCCACACTTAAATAAACTAGGTAATTGCTCTGTTGGATCTTCTGCCCATATATGTGCTTGTCACCATGCTTTCTGTTGCACCTGGAAGTCTGCCAGCTGCTTAATAACTCCACATTTTTTTAATAAATGACTGTTTGCTTTTGTTAAACATCTTTCCTTGCTATATGAAGGCAATCTAGTGTTACAGAGTAAAGATTAAAAATATATTCATAACTAGTGACTGCAGATTTTTAGCCTCACAAATTCATTGAAATATTTTAATATTCACAGTTTATGGTTTACTTAGATGTCAACCAAAGGTGTTTCTCAGCATTTTATTTCTACTGTCAGAAAGAAAAATAAATGTACATTTTTAGAAATAAGCCAAAACTTGAATATAAAATTAAATATCTGGGGGGATTGGTTTTGTTGCCTTTCCCACTATCAGCAGAGTCTTCTCTTATTTATATCATATTAGATAAAAAAAAAGCAGGAAGCTATGTTGAAAATGTACTTACACAGAGAAACAATTACTTCTTCACCAGTTTGGTAAAATCAGAACTGAAATGAGCCATTATTCACAATTCAAACCAGACTCCACACATACTGAAGTTCCAAAAATCTTACTTAAAAGAGATGACTCTCAGTGACCTAATTCCAGTGAGGATGGTGGTAGGGGAAATATGATAATAATTCAAGAAAAATATTTATCCTTAAAGTATTTAAGTATCTAAATGTATAAAGTACCAATGCTACCAACATTTCCCAAACTAGGGGCTATAGCCACAAGTAGGGTCACACAAGTCAGGCATGGGTTACTGAGCACCTAATTCCTCTGAGTTCACAATTACTGTCTGTCTGTTCTTCAAGATGACTAATTGCCAGGATTGCCCAAATCCCCAGAAAGCCACCAGCCCAGAAAACAATCCAAAACATTATGACACTGATTTTTCATAGTTTTGTCTTCCGGGGAACATTTTCAATTTTTTGATCTTTCAAATTAATCTGAAATACTGACAAGCACAAAGACCTTATTTTTTCTGTGTAATTATATGCTACAGGTTTCACAGAAATATTAGAGAGCTAGGCACAAAGTCTGTATTAGGGTCATTGGAAGGGAATGTCCCATGGAACAAACTCTACAAAGTAGCCCTCCACTCCACAGAATAGGTTCAGTCTCCTGGCCTATTTTGATTCTACTTCTTGTCATTTAATATTTTACAGGAAATGGAGCAGACACTGTCCAATAAGACAAAGTTTCATGTTATGCATACTTTTCTTTTGAAAACAAGCTATGGGGATCAGTTTGGCACTTTGACTTGTACATCGGCATGCTTGCCATAATGTGACATTTATCAACTGGGTACACTGCTGCAATATTTTACTCTTGATTTATCATCACAGTTTAAAATGAGGCAAAAATCACAATTATTCATGTACTCATTTCTTGTACTCAAACTAGCTGCCCTACCAGGTTTTATTTTTATTCCTCTTGACACCACTACATTTGGCTGCATAAAGAAATTCTGTCCCTCTATCTCTCCCATTTTAATTGGTGTGTGTAACCCCCAGAAGCAACACTAGCTAGCTCTGTCCAATCCACTGGTTTGTAAAATAACATGTGTACAATACTCATACCTGTGTCTTTGGCCACATACAACAAGAATTACATTTCTACCAGGAGAAGTGCCATGCTGAATTCCAGGTGACAACCTGGAAAATCTCTATAAGAGTTTCTCTTGCAAGAATTAATGCTTGTACACTTTCCTCCTGAGCCAGGTACAGACATTTGGGAGCATTAGGGGAAGGTTAAATCAATTCAAAATGACTGCCCCACAGCAGGTAAGTCAGGATGGGAGGCCTAGCCAGGGGGGTTAGGGGTCCAGCAGGCTAGAGGGGGTCCGCTGGGGGATGGAGGGGCAGGTGCAACCCATGGGTAGCATGGGGGCAGGCATGAGCCACAAAAGGTGGAGGGACCAAGTGTGACTTGCAGGTGGAGTGGGGGAGCAGGCACAACCCACAGGCTGGGGGGGCTGGCGCAACCCACTAGTGGGATAGGGGGCAGACGTGACCCATGGGTGAGGTGGGAGTTCCCCCCCGTGAAATTATACCCCCATCCCTCCTGCCCCTCCCCCCACTGGGACTTACTTTCTCAACTTTGGCAGCAGTGAATGCTGATAAAAGCAGCTGCACCCGGAGCAGCTTGTGGGATGGGGGTTAAGAGTGCTGGCTTGTGGGGGAACAAGAGGCCAGGGGGCAAAAAACAGACCAGTGCAGGGGAAGAGGGAAATGAAAAAAGCAACCCTGGGGCTGGGGCCGGCCAATGGCTGGGTTTTTCCCAGCCTCGGGTCTGCACAGGGAAAGTGTACAGAAGTTCTACGCACCAGTTTGACCTAAATCAAATTAGTCTGATGCTACACAGATCCAGGTTTATCTTAAACTGGGCTCTGCCATTTTAAACCAGTTTGTGCATATGGAAATTCTATTCTGCTACAGGTTTAGACTGACTGCCGGTCACTGAGACTGGGTCTGAAAGTGTAAAGTCAGCACTGAAATGAGGTAAGTTTCAATTGGGTGGACATTTTGAACCCAATTTAACCTCCTGAATGTCTGTACTTAGCCTTGGTGTGGTCTGGGATGGAAAGGGAGCAGCAACAGCTCCTCCCTGATTCTTCTCCAAACTAGAGACTGCCCAGTTTGGGGAATGAGCCAGGGACTGATCCCCTGTCTTCCCAGACTGGTCTGGGAGGGGAGGAGAGCAGCAGTCATTGCTCTCTGCTTCTTTCCCAAAGCCCAGGGACTGAGAATAGGGCTTGGGGAGGCCGTCCTCAAACCTGGTTTCTGGTTCCCACTGGCTTCTCCTTGCCACCCTCCCGGCCCAGTTGAGGGCAAAGGGGAACTGGGAGCCAAGCAAAGGAGCAGCCTCCTCTGCTCCCCACCTACTCCACAGATTGGAGGCCCCATCTGAACAGAAAGTGGGGGGTTGCCCTGCTATTCCCATCCTCCCTCATTAAAAGGAGCAACTGCAAATTTGATGAATGTATGCACCAGGCACAAAACCCAGAATTCCATTTGATAAACAGCATTGTCAAGAAAATTATTCCACATTTCGGCTGACATAATACAGGCTTAACCAGTAAGGAGATGAACTTTTAGACAGGAACAAGGATAACATGGAATCTTTTTTATGACTGTCATTTTAATTTTTGTTTTTCTCTCTCACCAACTATTATTCTGTAGCGGGTGCATAAAGGGTGGGAGGAATAAGAAAGAGAGAAAAAGATATGGAATGTGGAGTTTTTAGAGCTGTGGGACCTGTTGTTATTTTCCATGTATTAAGGGATACGTAATCATGAACTGGATTCCCTACGAGATTAAGGAAGTAAGCTACAGATAAAAGCATTAGTTGCTTTACTGTATTTTGGCAACACCCAAACAACAAATGGATTTGTGCATTATTTTATTACTATTTATATAGATTACAGTAGCACACAGGATGTACTACGGTCTTTCCAAACACCAAAAAACATTTTCGCCCCCAATGACTGCGCAGTCAAAAAAAGTCTACGATGTAAAAACTGACTGGGGAAAGATACACTAAAAAAAAAAGAGATGACTTTTATGTCTCTATCTTGGTACACCTAGTCTTCACCTTAAAATAATGAAAAGACTGTATTCCATATTTAAAATGCTGTCAAAATAAGAGTTTTGGAATTAAATGTTGGGCTTGGAAGTAGAGTGCCTGAACAGAGGAATGTCATATTAATGCTGCTTCCCTGCATGCTGTGATTTTCCCATAGTCAGGCTGCCAAAGGCTCTTTTGAAATGGCCAAAACAAGGGAAAAGAGGGAGAATATTGTGCTTAAGTACTGCATCTTTAAGGTTTACAATACACAGTGTAACAGTTCAAAAGACTGTCATTTTGCAGTCAGTTGCAGCTGGAATAGAGGCAGAAGCTAAGAATGACGTGATTTTTATGTAGCTGGCAAACAAGGAACCTTCTCACTGCACCAGCCTGATTTATTTTTGTAGTTATTTTGATCTACTTAGTCATTGCATTTAATGTAAGAGGGTTGATTGGCTGGGTGGGGTAACATAACGCCAACAGAACAAAACTTGAAGTTTGGGAGGGAAGGATGTGATTTTTTGTTTTGACTGCCCCAAAATCTATTGAACCAACTACAGCTTTCAATTAACCCACAGTAGCTGTAACTGGATCAAAAAAATAGAAATAACCAAAATCAATCTGTTTTATTTCCTTTGATAAACATCAGGAAAATATGAGATGTAATTAGACTAAAGGATCTCTCATTGCTGGTTAGCACCACTGGGAATCTACCTTGGCTCTCTCCTGTCCTGGAATGCTGAACGGACAAGAAAAGGCATCAGGTAGCAGGTCCTTTGCTGCTCCTTTTGATTATCTTCCACTAAGACAATTTAATATTTGTGAAACTTGATGGCTTTTTTTTGTACAGAAGGCTGAGCAATGAGGGCCTGTGTTCAAGCTGAATCACCTCATGGTAGAGCTAACTCCCATCTGATATCAAGTTCTTAACATAATTTTCCCTGTGAGGTCCCACATAGGGTGGGATGGTGCCCTCTCGCATCTCCCTTTTTGAGTAAAAGAGTGAAGTCTGTTCATGGAAAACTCCATTTCTTCTTGAGAACACTACCTGCCCCTCATGGTTTTTTATAGCAAAAAAGAAAAATGTCTTCTAAGTATGTTAATGGTTCCCTAAGGATAGCAAGTCCTGCAGTTCATGTGCTTCCTACTACTCTCTTCCTCACTAGCATGTAGCAAAACTTAATCTTTTAAAGGAATTCATGAATCTCAACCTAGGAAGTATTATAGCCTGGGGGGGCGAGGGGTGGGAGTGATGAGTATACCAGCAAAGTGCTGGGTCCTTTAGTTTCCACTGGATTCACTAGGGATTATGTTTTCCCAGTACTTTGCAGGATTCAGCCCTGAACTGCTATTCTCACTGCTCAGTGAGTTGCAACATATTTCACAGTTGCAGTCTCAAACAACCAAAATCTGTTCATTCAACTTAAGTTTATTTCCTCTGTTCTATAGTTCTATTTATTCATTTAGACTTACATGACCAAATTATTTATGGTCTCAGCCATTAATCCTTAAAGTGCTCCAGTGGGCTGAGAAGTCTATTATAATTTGTAACAGGGAACCTTTGCCCTGTTACTGAGAAGTGGTGAGGCCCCTTTAAGGACAGGGTCTTTGCAGCACAGGCAACCAGCAGATTGGGGGTTAAAGGTGTAGTCAAGTCAGCTGACAGGGGAGTCGCATGATGAGAAGGGGACAGGGCCTGAATGAAATATAAGCTAGGGCCCGGGCCAGGGTAGCCAGTGCGCAAGCTTCAGGGGAAGGAGCTCTGTTACAGGGGGCCTAAAAAAGACAGGCCCTGAGACCTGCAAACTAGATGCCTACAGCCTATAGGGAAGTGGGGCCCAGTATGGGAGACAGACTGGTAGTTCAGACTGGAAGTGACTGTTAATGTTGAGACCCAGCATGGGGGATCATTTGTTATTGTAGCCAGAGGGCTTTTTACATTGTGCTGTGGCTTGGATGGGACTGTAAGGGGTGGTTTTTGGAGGTCCCATCAGGGGTACATGATTGCCTTCAGCCCTGCTAGGGGCAGGCTCATGGCATAGTTAGAGTGCCCAGAGCCCAAGGAAGGGCAGAGCGTAGGGGCTGCAGGGCCCCAGAGCCCAGACAGGGGCAGAGCTTGGGGCTGAGGCCCAAAAGCCAGAACCAGCCAGAGTAGAGGGATAGAAACCAGGAAGGCTGAAGCCCCAACAAGAGAATAAAGGTCTGAGGTGGCCTGGTGACCCCCACCTGTACAACAATGAGTTATGATACAGGCTTTCCACTGTAAATTAGCTAAAAATAAAGGCATTTTGGCCACATCAGAAAAGCATAAGTTTATCTGACAAACTCAGTGAATTCCTGCTTGATGAATGGACTCTTGAGGACCTCCAAAAATTTCTAAATACCTCCCAGGTTTTTAAAGAATGCTGGATTTTTCATCAATGTAAAAACACTTACCCTGTTGTGTAAGGTATATTTATGCCCCCTAGATTAATGCTTTCACATCCAACAATGAAGAGCGTTGAAAAGCACAGCAAAGACACACCACTGCAGATCATAGCCAACTTTGCAGACTCTCTTGCACCAAGTTTGAGTTTTTTGATAATGTAGCCACCTAGGACAATACCAACACCAGCACTTGGGACAATAATCACACCTGCCAAGAGGAAAGTGAAGTGTAAGATTAAAATAGGAACTGTGGAAATCGAAAAGAAATATTGTTTCACTCACTACTGAGATTACTACAAATCCTACACTATGGACTCCATTGTATACCTTCCTACTGGCAAACTGAGTCCGAATTCTCAGAGCTCTAGGGTGATGTCAAAGGATTAATAAAAGCCTCCTTATGATACTCCCATCAACAGAAACACCATAACAGAACTATTGTATTATGCAAGTAGAAATACTGCTCTATATTTATTTTAGAATGGGAGAGGTAATGCAAATTGGTCTGGTGTCATTAATGATAGTCTGAAGAAGAAATCCAAATGTGGGGCTAAATCTGATCTTCTTACTCCCAGAATTAGTTCCAATGAAGTATACAAGAAGGTAGTACTAAATCTACCTACCTATAACTGCCACAGTGAGTCTTTTTTTCTGACCACTCGGTACATTTTTGTGTTTGTAGAATTCATCTGGATCCTAATAATTTTACTCACATTGAACAGCACCTTACTTTTTGAGTAGTCACATTGATTTAAAAGGACTTTTGCACAGTAAAATAAGATTAAATATGAGTAAGAATATCAGAATCTGGGTTCTTAAGAATTCAGCCGGTTAAGAGACTCAACTTGCTTCTAAAACACACTAAGTTTTGACATACTTATGGATGAGATCCATACCAGTTCACTGCTACAACCACAAAAGGGTAATGTGGCAATGGGCGAGATGGTAGCCCTCTTCCCCAGTGCCTTGTGGAGCCGCTAAAGTCTACAAAGTTCATGTGCTACCAAAGTTTCTCTTGGCTCTCACTACCCGTTGTGCTTTACTGATATGTAAATCTTTAAGTGATGGTTGGGCTAATTTAGCAACAAGCGTGAACTTCAGATATTTTAGGCAGTCGAATCCAGATGGTAGGGCTATAAAGTTAGGTTAGGCTTCACTGATTTACTTTTAATAGGACATGCAAGAGTTGAAAAGACTTTTGAAATACAGCTGCAATCATAACAGCTGGTAACAGATAAGATGGCCAAGCGGAGCTCCCAAATGATTCCTTTGCACCTGTGTTCCTGGACACGGATACAAGCATGCATCCCAGTGGGACTTTAGGTAAGCACAAGATAGATACCAACCCACCAACTGTTAGCGCTGACCTAGTAAAGGGGCACTTGGAAGGGTTTGGATGTATTTAAGTCAACAGGCCCTGATGATCTTCATCCTAGGGTACTTAGGGAATTAGCTGGAGTCATAGTAGAACCACTGTTTGAGCACTCATGGCACTCAGAACAGGTCCCAGAGGACTGGAAAAGGGCCAATGTGGTCCCTATATTCAAGAAAGGGAGGAATGAGGAACCAGGTAACTATAGGTCGGTTAGCGTCACCTCTATCCTTGGCAAGACCTTTGAGAAAATTGTTAAGGATCACATTTGTGGGGGACCAGCGGGTAAAATAATGCTAAGGGGCAACCAGCATGGATTCATAGCAGACAGATCGTGCCTGACTAACCTGGTTTCTTTTTACGACCGGGTCACAAAATGCTTGGATGAAGTAATAGAGGTAGATGTTATTTACTTAGATTTTAAAAAGGCCTTTTACACAGTGTCATACCCAATTCTTATAAATAAACTAAACAGTTGCAATGTAGATTATTACAGTCCAGTGGGTGGAAAATTGGCTTATGGGACACACCCAGAGAGTAGTGGTGGATGGGTCAGTTTCTTCCTGGAGAAATGTAGGCAGCGGAGGCCCCCAAGGCTCTGTCCTGGGACCGGCACTGTTCATTATCTTCATTAGTGACTTGGATGAGGGAGTAGAAAGCGCCCTGTCCAAGTTTGCAGACAATGCCAAACTGTAGGGTGAGGTACACAAACTAGAGGGCAGGGAGTGAATCCAGGCAGATTTGGACAGGTTGGGGAAGTGGGCGGAACAGAATAGGATGCAGTTTAACAAAGATAAGTGCCATGTGTTGCACTTAGGGAGGAAGAATCATCAACACACCTATAGCCTGGGAGGTACCATTCTAAGTAGCACAATTGCGGAAAGGGATCTCCAAGTTGTGGTCGACTCCAAAATAAACACGAGTCGCCAATGTGATGAAGTAATAAGTAAAGCTAACTGCACTCTTTCTTGCATAAGTAAGTGCATCACAAACAAGTCTAAGGAGGTCAGGCCGCATGCTGGAGTACTGCATCCAGTTTTGGGTGCCGATTGAGGGACCTAAATCTCTTCAGCCTCCACAAGAGAAGGCTGAGAGATGATCTTGTGGCCATCTAGAAACTCATCGGGGGGCGGGGGGTAAATAGGATAACATTTTATCCTATTTAAGGATACAGTGTTAGCTATTTAGGTTCCGAATTCTATGGGACATATCCTCCGATATGTCAGTTCACACCAGCTAAGGACCTAGTTCTGTGTAGTGTCCATTTTAGTAGCTTTTGATTTTCTGCAAAAACTCACTATTTCATTCTCCTTCTCTACTTCCTATATTCTCCCTTCACTCCTTTAGTTCCCTCCCTTCCTCCTCATGACCTATTTTTTTAAGTCAATAAATCTCCCTTCATCTAACTTCATTTTTAGTTCCTTCCTGCTTCCCTATGCTTTTGAAGCCTCCTTCTTGGATTAGCCATTCTTCAAGCAGCAGAGTTTTTTGTCTGTTTCTTTGGTTGTTAAGCACCTTGTCAGAATAAAGCAAATAATATTAGCTGGGTAGATGCTGTGTTAGTGACTCTGCTCTTTGTTATAATAGTCAGTTTTTGTAACCATGCTAGTCTGAAGACTTCTTGGTCTAGGACAAGAACAGAAGAGGTGAGGATGAAATCCCACTTTTAGTTTTCATCCCCAATCATTCAAGACCTACAACTGCAAACTGCAGCACAAGGGCTGCTTCTTCCATGCTTCCCATGGAATAAAAAATCTTCTAACATGCCACTTGTTCAGGGCAGGAGGCACAATTTTGGGATTGGGGATCAGATCCCAAATGTGCCGTTTCTACTTGCCAGTGCAGGGGGAGCTCAAGATCACGATCATGGCTCAGCAAGGTAGCTTCTCACCTGGAGGGGAGGAGGCATAGGTTGCTCCTAGTGATGCAGAAGCATACCTATACTGCCCTCTATGCTTCCCCCACCCCCCGCATTCTCCCTCAGTGCCTGTACTGATTGACCAACCTCAAAAGGAGCACTACAAAAGTATCTCCCTGCACCAACAAGATGAAAGTCAAGTGCCTGCAAGTCCAGGGTCAGGGCTGATAATCAGGCAATTGGAAACTCTGCCTAGGGATCATAATGGAGTTTCAAATTGACCAGTGCAGTCCAGGGCTCAGCTTACAATCAACTTCTTCTCTTGTATACTTCATTTCTCCTTCTGCACATCAATATTGTGGCAAAGCCACCCAACTGCTTTATCGTTGGGGGACAGGATACAGACCTTCACATGGCATCCCCTGTTAGTAGCTACATAAGCAAGCCAATTGTGTCAAACTACTTTCAACCTACCTATCTACCATCATAAACCTATTGACAATCAACTGATTGTCGGTTTTGGTTCCAGGCTATTTCAAGACCTTGGCCTTGAACACGGGGGCTGTTTCAAGACTTTGGTGTAGTCCTTGGCTGGAGCCAAAAATCAGACCTGGCCTGGACCTGCTCCACATTCAGTCTGACTTTACAAACCAGCCACAGAAACAGACTGTGTAGAATAACAGAATAATGTAGAATATTATTATGGCTGGTCTTCCATTTTATGGTGCTTTAAAATTGGGTGCACATGTAGCACTCTTTCATTTATGCCTCAATTAATGTGTTAATTGTGGCATAAATATAACATGTAAAGACAGCCCTAAGCATATATGAAATTGAAAGTAACAATTGATTTAAACAACATAGCTATTACTACAATGGCTCTTCCAGAGGTGCTCCCAAGGCAAAGTAAAGCACGAACAGCTAATAAAGATATTCATTTTTCATTTTCAAAGTCATATGAAGGAACAAAACTGAGATGTGATAATCAGCTGCTGAATTGCACATAGCTTCATTTTATAACAATGGTTTGGCATACAGGAATTTGTGTGTGCCAAACGTACTGCTGTATATAATGTTCCAAGGCAAGATCAGTTTTCAGTCAGCAATTTTCAGGCTCTGTCTTTTTTTGTTGTAGTCAGAATACTGTGTGTGGCTCTTGAAACTTTCCAGCAAAGACAAAAAATGATCTTAACAGCTACTAATAGTCTGATTACATAAACCTGCAAGATTTGCAAACAGGGCAACATTTCCTAAGGAAGTAACAAAGGCTTTAAAAATCAATAGCATCTGATATGTACACTGCACCTTTTTTAGAATGAAAGAGCCAATATATAGCATTTAACTATTTTCAAGAATAGTAGAATATAGTGTGTGAGCTTTAGCACGCAACATGCAATACTTTAGATCGCAAAATAATTTACAAATAAACCTTCCTTCCATGTTTTCTAATTAACTAAACCATCTTATCCTTGGAGCTAAAACTTTTCAGCTTAACCTTCCTTTTATTTTATTTTATTTATTTGCTAGTGTTGTTTAAGTTTTAACTGCAATCTCCTTAGATGACTGAAAACAAACAACTGTTTTTAATTTAAAAAATGTCTAACTCCACTTCTTTGGAATCCAACTCCACCATGTGGAGAGCTCTGTCTCATTCTTTCCTAACTGGGCACCCTTATGTGCTTCTATAATGTTGTGATTTAGGTCAACACAACTCAGCAAGGAGCAAAACATCTAGCTAACAGGTGGTAGCACTGACTGAATTCAGTATAACCACTCCCTTTGACTACGGCATTTTTCCAGGAAGTGAGAGATCTAGGGTCTAGGTCCTAATCATGCTCAAGGGATTTGTTCTAATCTCCAGAATGCAGGCTAGCTAAGATCATTCTCCCGTTCTCTCTTTGGAAACAGGGCAACGGAAAGGAAAGGAATACAGGAGTTAGGCTACAAAAGACACCAAGTACGAGAAATCTTGACTGTAGTCCAGTATGGAGGACACTTTCCTGGGACTGGTAGAGCATGGGTTATGCTCCCAATGTTCTAAATCCCGAAATCATTTTACATTAAATAATCATTGAACAAAATTCATAAACAGCATTTAAGGCAAGGACCCAGGGCTCCCTCTAACCAAACATTAATTCAGTGTGGTTTTCCTCCACATAAGGAATCAGGAACTGAGACTAAATTTATGTGCCACACAGACAGAACTGGACCACAACCCAGCTTAGGTAGAAAGCTGGATGTCTACATGGCCATCCTGGGTTACCTCAGAGTAGGCACATTAGGCCAAAAATAGTTGTGTTAATCTTTTCAAGCCAAAACAGAACACAAGGAAGCCAGCTGTCATAGGAGTTTCATATGTATTTCCTGCAGTGCCCAGAAGCCAAATAACATCCACTATAGTGTATCAGAGGTGAAACAGAAACTAGGCCAAAGGCCCCAGATGTACAAATTATTCTATATATGCAGCTTCTTTCAGCCTTGAAGACACCCAGTAAAATTATTAGGACTACCTGGGAATGTAAGCGAATGGTAATAAGAATGGTACTGGAAAAGTAACATGCCACTAGCCACATAACAAAAGGACAAAAGTCTAAACTGTGCGCACACTGCAATGGTGAGGGAGTGAAGCATCACACAAAGTGGACACCCACAAACACTGGTTACAGAATTGAAGAGGTGAGTGAATTTTGGCAGCAGCATTTCAAATATGCTGTATTGTGCCAGGCTTGTGTTTAAAAATGAATGGGAGATATTGCAATAGTCAAGCTGGAAGATGAAGTAGTAGAGCGCTGATAAGCGATTCTGTCACTGGAGAGAATGGAAGGGAAGGATATTTTAAAGGTTTCGGAAAAGCATAATAATAGTTATGATGTTAATTTTTTTAAGTTTATAAAGACCTTCAAAGCTATGAATGTGGCAGCATGCCAAGTTTTTCTTTAACATACTTTAGAGAAACAGTAAATACAAAACAAAACTGTAACAATAAAAATACATTCATGTTCCATAAAACAAGCAAAGCAAAACAGCAAGAAACTGCTCAAATTTCTAAATGAAAACATAAAGCCAAATATTATTTAGCTGGTAGGATTATAATTTTAAAACCAGTTTCAGGGTTATGTTCTCTACTGATTTTGTTTCGTTGGTCAAAGAACCATAATCCTTTCAATGTTGCACTAATGGCAATGCCTTACCAGTGTAGATGCTGGCATTAGAAGCTGGGATGCCAAACTGTGACTCGATGAACTTGGGAATGAAGGTAATAAAAGCAGTAACAATGGCACTCTCAGCTGTGTATGACAAACTCACAAAAAGGAATGTCATGTTGCTTAAGATCCTGACAGCTGCTCTTGGAAGCTCTAAAAATGACAAAAATGACAAATGAATGTTATAAATAATGAATGGAAAACAAAACAAAACAAAACAAATTGATTTTCTTGGACATGGAACTCTAAATAATGGTTTGTTAGCATTTGGCCATATTGGCTAAATAAATAAGAAAAAAAGGAGAGAGAGCGAGAGAGAGAAAGCAAGCAGGTTTGTGACTGGAAATATTTTCCTTTGTTCTACTGCTTTCTTAATGTATCCCCTCTGGGGTTCTAATGCTGCTCTGCAAAAGCACGGGGCTCTAATTACAAAAGCAGGGCCTTGAAAGCAATCTTGAAACAGCCAAAAACAGGGTCACAATTGTAGTTGCTTCAAAATTTCTTTGATGACTCTTTCATTTCCGATGATATAAATATTTTGATTTTTTTAAGTTACCTTGAGGATAATATTCAGGTTATATTTCTGTATCAACAACTTTTTTGCACTCTGCATGATCGAAAAGTCCATATTCTGTATTGCTCTACCAACAACCTATTGCTTAAATTATTGTGCTTCAGATACACTGGTGATAATATCATAATCTGAAAATGTAACCAATATGATTTTGTAGTTAGTAAGCTCTGTCAGTAATACAAAAAAAAAGTGGAATATAATTTACAAAGTTTATAAAATACAGCATTTGGGCAAGAATGCTCAGACAAGGATTTAAAAAAAAAAAAAAGAGAATACAGCACAGTGCTTTAAAAGGCAAAACAATTCATAAATATAGAAATAATTCCAGAAACAATCATTGCTAACCCAAAAATTCAGAATTGTGATAAACTTGAAATAAAGCTAAATGCACCGTGGTATAGATATACATAGTTTAGGCATCTGAAAAACTTTTAACTCAGTACTCAAGTGAAATCATGTGATAACCATCTAATTAAGATTAATACATTCATCCATTTTTCCCCCAGACTAAATGCATATAATTTTCAGACATTTTATTTTTATTTGTTTGCTTTTTTTAATACTTTTTTCCTTTGGAGATTTTTCTACAATGCTGAGTCTATAACTAACTTTACTTCCACTAATGTAGCTTTTCTCTCTAGGAAAAGCAGAGGAGATTGAAATAGCCAAGGTAGAAGATTAAGTATGGCATGGATAAGTGATTTGTTTTCTGGGGAGAATGGAGAGGAAGGATATTTTAAAGGTTGGATACAAAGCTGCTTAAATTCTTTGAAAAGTTTCCCATTGACTTTGACAGAGTTTAAAGTAACTTTTATACAGTTGGTTTATAGGAAGCTGCTGAATTCTTGAATGGGTATACTGTCTGTGTTAGTGTGTTATGGGGAAATCCTACTCTCCTTGTTCTTCTGAGTTCATTGGGGTTATTTGTCTGAGTAAAATAAGCCAGTCAAAGCTGGTCAGGCTGCAAAGGAGCATATATATTGGTCTGCTTCCAGTTTTAATCTCTGCTGGTCCTGTAAAATTCCACCAAATGAATTACAGACAGAAGGAATTATCCTTTTGATCTAGTTTCAAATGTTTTCCTGTTGGCTCTAAAAAGAAAAAAAAATTATTAAATTTTAAAATCTAAAATATGGAGAGAGAAAGAACACACAAATTCTACAGAACCCTTCTTATTTTGAATAGCTGCTGTTTTAAAACAACCATATGGTTAGGCCTGTAGCAAAAGTTACTGAAAAGTTATGATACTGAAATGATAAACCAAAAAGAAACAAGGTGACATTTGGGCATGAGGATGATATGATGTCAGTACAAAAACACAGAGAAGAGATTAAAGTGTTATGACAATGCCAAAATTACATTGTTAAATACCTAAACTAAATTATGGAAAGTGGTAAGTAGGAAAAAGAAGCATTGTTAAAATCCTGTGACAGTCATATTACAAATTCAGAACAAAAACGATACAGATGCAATTAAATACTGGTACACTGCCCACTATTTAGTTTAAAAATAAAGGTAGGAGGTGAATCAAGGTCAACTAGAGCCCAAATGGAGCCAAATTTTTAAAAGCTGCTCAGATGTCCTTGCAACAGCCTGCACCCACAAGCATGGCTGTTGAAGAAAACAGATGCTGCAGGGCAGGGAGAGGAGCTTTCTTTAGAACAGGTTGAGGATCAATCAAGATGCCCACCTGACCTCAAAGTCCTAGACTAGTGAAGAGACATTAAAATCACTAGTAGTTTAAAACCACCAGCTGTACCCTCCCCTTAAAAGAGTGGGCTGTGATTGCTGCAAGAACAAAGGAGACGGGGGAAGCTAAATCGGAAAGCCAGGGCTGATTTTACTGGTAACTGGATTTCAGTCCAAGTAGCTGGTGATTTTAAATTTAAGCAGTCCACAACTGCTGCAGTCATAAGCACAGAAAACTCTAAATCAAGGCCTGGTGAATGTCTATTATCTATCCAGGCAAAGCATAGGAAGGAAGAAGCTGTGGCTGGCAAATATCCCTCCATAAAATCATCTTCTACCAGAGTGGAAAATCCAGTGCAGTAAAGTGAGCTTTAAAAACTACAGGTACTAAATCATTTACTTTTTCTTTTTCTTGTACTTTGTTTATGAAAACAACTGTCAATTATTTGAAGCATCCAGTAGATAATTTCACAGGAGTACTGAAATCCGACCTTTAAGCATCAGAATACTGTCCTCCAAAATTACACTTCCACTGCTAGAAAAAAACTGGAGACAGTATTTGAGATTAAATTTGTAATTTCTTGTGTTCCAGGGAAGAGTAGTAACCTAGTCCCCAATATATGTGGAATGAAAATAACCCAACATCAGTTTAGGTCACACTTTATTATATCAAATACTTTTACTCTGAACAAATAAATTAAAATGTAACATTACATTTTACAGTACGATTCTGCCACGTTTTCATATATATCAAACAATAATTTAAATCATCTCACTACAACTAGATCTCATATGCATTCTCAGAACAGGCCTTACTACACTTAAATAGCAGCCAAAGAGTTGAATAGTACATAATATTCCATTAAGAAAATGGAGTTTTGAAGTAAATTTTCTATTAGTATTACTTATTCACAATACAGTAGCATCTGAATTCTGAGACTGGTTCCCATTATGAGAGGCACCATACAAAAATATAGACCAATTAGACCGGGGTGGGCAAAATACGGCCCACGGACTGGATCCGGCCCATCAAGCCATTCTATCTGGCCCGCGGGGCCCCCCAAAATTTAGAAAATTAATATTTATCTGCCCCTGGCTCCTGTCAAAGATGACAGGAGACAGGAGCAGTAGGACCCAAGGGAAGCCCCGCCTGGCTCCGCCCCCCCAGCTGGAAGCCCCTGCTGTTGCTCTGGCTGCTCCACCATGGGAAATTCAGGTAAGAAGTGGGGGGGGGAGAAAGGGAGGGTGGGGAGGGAGGCAGAGGAGGACTGCGGGAATCATCCCAGTCCTCAAGGCTGGGCCAGCTCCTGCTGAGCCCCACAGTCCAGCCATGCAGTCGGGAGCCGGTGGCCAGGAAAGCAGCGGCGGCCGGGGCGGGGGGGGGGGGGGGCATGTAGGAACACAGGGCCAGCGTCAGTATCCTGGGGCCAGTGCCAGCAAGGCCCAGAGCGGGGCAGTAGGAGTGCAGGACGCAGGCTGGTAGGGATCTATGGAGCCAGGCTAGGCTGCACCAGCAGAAAAAGGGGGAAGTTGACCAAACTCCATAGAGCCCCTGCTGGCCAGGACCCTGCGCTCCTGCCGCCCTGCTTTGAGCCCCCACGAACGCTGGCCCCGGGACACCAACACGGGCCCTGGGACATCGGCGCAGGCCCCGCACTCCCCCTAGCTGCCTCTGGCTCTTGTGCACCATTTGCCTCCCAGTGCCCAAACCCCAGCCCCACAGTATAGGCAGAAACCAGCGCGCAGCCCTGACCCCGCGTGCCCCATGCTCTCCTTCAGGGAACAAGCTGGTGCCCAACGTAAGGGAAAAGCCCCCCCCCCCCCCGCTCCCTGTGGCCGGCACCCTGTGCTGCAGCCACTCACAACCCATGTGGAGCTGTCCTGCCTCTCCACCCCGTCACCATCACCCTGCGGGGCAGCGGTGGCAACGGAGAGCAGGCACAGGCAGCCCTGTGGGAGGGCTGCTTTCCTCCACACTGAGCAGCAGCTTCTGGGGAACGAACTGGTGCTCAGTGCGCGGGGCAAGCAGCCACTCCCCCTCCCCGTGGCCAGCACCCTGTGCTGCAGCTGCTCGGAGCCCATGCAGGACTGCCTGTGCCTGCTCTCCCTTG